>NW_027144068.1:0-42594 GCF_026170545.1 Melanerpes formicivorus | reverse complement strand
TCGAAATCAAGCATTTTACAGCAGGTTGGAGCAGCCTGTATCTCAGCACAGGAATAAGGTAGGGAAGAATTCTAAGGATCATTTTGACTGCCTCCAGAAGTTAGATCAGATGGCAAATTGGATTTGGTGCTAGGTCTTTCCCTTTAGGTTTTACCCCAACAATGTTTTCATTAGTTTCGCTCACTCTCGAAATCAAGCATTTTACAGCAGGTTGGAGCAGCCTGTATCTCAGCACAGGAATAAGGTAGGGGAAGAATTCTAAGGATCATTTTGACTGCCTCCAGAAGTTAGATCAGATGGCAAATTGGATTTGGTGCTAGGTCTTTCCCTTTAGGTTTTACCCCAACAATGTTTTCATTAGTTTCGCTCACTCTCGAAATCATGCATTTTACAGCAGGTTGGAGCAGCCTGTATCTCAGCACAGGAATAAGGTAGGGAAGAATTCTAAGGATCATTTTGACTGCCTCCAGAAGTTAGATCAGATGGCAAATTGGATTTGGTGCTAGGTCTTTCCCTTTAGGTTTTACCCCAACAATGTTTTCATTAGTTTCGCTCACTCTCGAAATCAAGCATTTTACAGCAGGTTGGAGCAGCCTGTATCTCAGCACAGGAATAAGGTAGGGAAGAATTCTAAGGCTCATTTTGACTGCCTCCAGAAGTTAGATCAGATGGCAAATTGGATTTGGTGCTAGGTCTTTCCCTTTAGGTTTTACCCCAACAATGTTTTTCATTAGTTTCGCTCACTCTCGAAATCAAGCATTTTACAGCAGGTTGGAGCAGCCTGTATCTCAGCACAGGAATAAGGTAGGGAAGAATTCTAAGGCTCATTTTGACTGCCTCCAGAAGTTAGATCAGATGGCAAATTGGATTTGGTGCTAGGTCTTTCCCTTTAGGTTTTACCCCAACAATGTTTTCATTAGTTTCGCTCACTCTCGAAATCAAGCATTTTACAGCAGGTTGGAGCAGCCTGTATCTCAGCACAGGAATAAGGTAGGGAAGAATTCTAAGGATCATTTTGACTGCCTCCAGAAGTTAGATCAGATGGCAAATTGGATTTGGTGCTAGGTCTTTCCCTTTAGGTTTTACCCCAACAATGTTTTCATTAGTTTCGCTCACTCTCGAAATCAAGCATTTTACAGCAGGTTGGAGCAGCCTGTATCTCAGCACAGGAATAAGGTAGGGAAGAATTCAAATGCTCATTTTGACTGCCTCCAGAAGTTAGATCAGATGGCAAATTGGATTTGGTGCTAGGTCTTTCCCTTTAGGTTTTACCCCAACAATGTTTTCATTAGTTTCGCTCACTCTCGAAATCAAGCATTTTACAGCAGGTTGGAGCAGCCTGTATCTCAGCACAGGAATAAGGTAGGGAAGAATTCTAAGGATCATTTTGACTGCCTCCAGAAGTTAGATCAGATGGCAAATTGGATTTGGTGCTAGGTCTTTCCCTTTAGGTTTTACCCCAACAATGTTTTCATTAGTTTCGCTCACTCTCGAAATCAAGCATTTTACAGCAGGTTGGAGCAGCCTGTATCTCAGCACAGGAATAAGGTAGGGAAGAATTCTAAGGATCATTTTGACTGCCTCCAGAAGTCAGATCAGATGGCAAATTGGATTTGGTGCTAGGTCTTTCCCTTTAGGTTTTACCCCAACAATGTTTTCATTAGTTTCGCTCACTCTCGAAATCAAGCATTTTACAGCAGGTTGGAGCAGCCTGTATCTCAGCACAGGAATAAGGTAGGGAAGAATTCTAAGGATCATTTTGACTGCCTCCAGAAGTTAGATCAGATGGCAAATTGGATTTGGTGCTAGGTCTTTCCCTTTAGGTTTTACCCCGACAATGTTTTCATTAGTTTCGCTCACTCTCGAAATCAAGCATTTTACAGCAGGTTGGAGCAGCCTGTATCTCAGCACAGCAATAAGGTAGGGAAGAATTCTAAGGCTCATTTTGACTGCCTCCAGAAGTTAGATCAGATGGCAAATTGGATTTGGTGCTAGGTCTTTCCCTTTAGGTTTTACCCCAACAATGTTTTCATTAGTTTCGCTCACTCTCGAAATCATGCATTTTACAGCAGGTTGGAGCAGCCTGTATCTCAGCACAGGAATAAGGTAGGGAAGAATTCTAAGGATCATTTTGACTGCCTCCAGAAGTTAGATCAGATGGCAAATTGGATTTGGTGCTAGGTCTTTCCCTTTAGGTTTTACCCCAACAATGTTTTCATTAGTTTCGCTCACTCTCGAAATCAAGCATTTTACAGCAGGTTGGAGCAGCCTGTATCTCAGCACAGGAATAAGGTAGGGAAGAATTCTAAGGCTCATTTTGACTGCCTCCAGAAGTTAGATCAGATGGCAAATTGGATTTGGTGCTAGGTCTTTCCCTTTAGGTTTTACCCCAACAATGTTTTCATTAGTTTCGCTCACTCTCGAAATCAAGCATTTTACAGCAGGTTGGAGCAGCCTGTATCTCAGCACAGGAATAAGGTAGGGAAGAATTCTAAGGCTCATTTTGACTGCCTCCAGAAGTTAGATCAGATGGCAAATTGGATTTGGTGCTAGGTCTTTCCCTTTAGGTTTTACCCCAACAATGTTTTCATTAGTTTCGCTCACTCTCGAAATCAAGCATTTTACAGCAGGTTGGAGCAGCCTGTATCTCAGCACAGGAATAAGGTAGGGAAGAATTCTAAGGATCATTTTGACTGCCTCCAGAAGTTAGATCAGATGGCAAATTGGATTTGGTGCTAGGTCTTTCCCTTTAGGTTTTACCCCAACAATGTTTTCATTAGTTTCGCTCACTCTCGAAATCAAGCATTTTACAGCAGGTTGGAGCAGCCTGTATCTCAGCACAGGAATAAGGTAGGGAAGAATTCTAAGGATCATTTTGACTGCCTCCAGAAGTTAGATCAGATGGCAAATTGGATTTGGTGCTAGGTCTTTCCCTTTAGGTTTTACCCCAACAATGTTTTCATTAGTTTCGCTCACTCTCGAAATCAAGCATTTTACAGCAGGTTGGAGCAGCCTGTATCTCAGCACAGGAATAAGGTAGGGAAGAATTCTAAGGCTCATTTTGACTGCCTCCAGAAGTTAGATCAGATGGCAAATTGGATTTGGTGCTAGGTCTTTCCCTTTAGGTTTTACCCCAACAATGTTTTCATTAGTTTCGCTCACTCTCGAAATCAAGCATTTTACAGCAGGTTGGAGCAGCCTGTATCTCAGCACAGGAATAAGGTAGGGAAGAATTCTAAGGATCATTTTGACTGCCTCCAGAAGTTAGATCAGATGGCAAATTGGATTTGGTGCTAGGTCTTTCCCTTTAGGTTTTACCCCAACAATGTTTTCATTAGTTTCGCTCACTCTCGAAATCAAGCATTTTACAGCAGGTTGGAGCAGCCTGTATCTCAGCACAGGAATAAGGTAGGGAAGAATTCAAATGCTCATTTTGACTGCCTCCAGAAGTTAGATCAGATGGCAAATTGGATTTGGTGCTAGGTCTTTCCCTTTAGGTTTTACCCCAACAATGTTTTCATTAGTTTCGCTCACTCTCGAAATCAAGCATTTTACAGCAGGTTGGAGCAGCCTGTATCTCAGCACAGGAATAAGGTAGGGAAGAATTCAAATGCTCATTTTGACTGCCTCCAGAAGTTAGATCAGATGGCAAATTGGATTTGGTGCTAGGTCTTTCCCTTTAGGTTTTACCCCAACAATGTTTTCATTAGTTTCGCTCACTCTCGAAATCAAGCATTTTACAGCAGGTTGGAGCAGCCTGTATCTCAGCACAGGAATAAGGTAGGGAAGAATTCTAAGGCTCATTTTGACTGCCTCCAGAAGTTAGATCAGATGGCAAATTGGATTTGGTGCTAGGTCTTTCCCTTTAGGTTTTACCCCAACAATGTTTTCATTAGTTTCGCTCACTCTCGAAATCAAGCATTTTACAGCAGGTTGGAGCAGCCTGTATCTCAGCACAGGAATAAGGTAGGGAAGAATTCTAAGGATCATTTTGACTGCCTCCAGAAGTTAGATCAGATGGCAAATTGGATTTGGTGCTAGGTCTTTCCCTTTAGGTTTTACCCCAACAATGTTTTCATTAGTTTCGCTCCCTCTCGAAATCAAGCATTTTACAGCAGGTTGGAGCAGCCTGTATCTCAGCACAGGAATAAGGTAGGGAAGAATTCTAAGGACCATTTTGACTGCCTCCAGAAGTTAGATCAGATGGCAAATTGGATTTGGTGCTAGGTCTTTCCCTTTAGGTTTTACCCCAACAATGTTTTCATTAGTTTCGCTCACTCTCGAAATCAAGCATTTTACAGCAGGTTGGAGCAGCCTGTATCTCAGCACAGGAATAAGGTAGGGAAGAATTCTAAGGCTCATTTTGACTGCCTCCAGAAGTTAGATCAGATGGCAAATTGGATTTGGTGCTAGGTCTTTCCCTTTAGGTTTTACCCCAACAATGTTTTCATTAGTTTCGCTCACTCTCGAAATCAAGCATTTTGCAGCAGGTTGGAGCAGCCTGTATCTCAGCACAGGAATAAGGTAGGGAAGAATTCTAAGGCTCATTTTGACTGCCTCCAGAAGTTAGATCAGATGGCAAATTGGATTTGGTGCTAGGTCTTTCCCTTTAGGTTTTACCCCAACAATGTTTTCATTAGTTTCGCTCACTCTCGAAATCAAGCATTTTACAGCAGGTTGGAGCAGCCTGTATCTCAGCACAGGAATAAGGTAGGGAAGAATTCTAAGGATCATTTTGACTGCCTCCAGAAGTTAGATCAGATGGCAAATTGGATTTGGTGCTAGGTCTTTCCCTTTAGGTTTTACCCCAACAATGTTTTCATTAGTTTCGCTCACTCTCGAAATCAAGCATTTTACAGCAGGTTGGAGCAGCCTGTATCTCAGCACAGGAATAAGGTAGGGAAGAATTCTAAGGCTCATTTTGACTGCCTCCAGAAGTTAGATCAGATGGCAAATTGGATTTGGTGCTAGGTCTTTCCCTTTAGGTTTTACCCCAACAATGTTTTCATTAGTTTCGCTCACTCTCGAAATCAAGCATTTTACAGCAGGTTGGAGCAGCCTGTATCTCAGCACAGGAATAAGGTAGGGAAGAATTCTAAGGATCATTTTGACTGCCTCCAGAAGTTAGATCAGATGGCAAATCGGATTTGGTGCTAGGTCTTTCCCTTTAGGTTTTACCCCAACAATGTTTTCATTAGTTCGCTCACTCTCGAAATCAAGCATTTTACAGCAGGTTGGAGCAGCCTGTATCTCAGCACAGGAATAAGGTAGGGAAGAATTCAAATGCTCATTTTGACTGCCTCCAGAAGTTAGATCAGATGGCAAATTGGATTTGGTGCTAGGTCTTTCCCTTTAGGTTTTACCCCAACAATGTTTTCATTAGTTTCGCTCACTCTCGAAATCAAGCATTTTACAGCAGGTTGGAGCAGCCTGTATCTCAGCACAGGAATAAGGTAGGGAAGAATTCTAAGGATCATTTTGACTGCCTCCAGAAGTTAGATCAGATGGCAAATTGGATTTGGTGCTAGGTCTTTCCCTTTAGGTTTTACCCCAACAATGTTTTCATTAGTTTCGCTCACTCTCGAAATCAAGCATTTTACAGCAGGTTGGAGCAGCCTGTATCTCAGCACAGGAATAAGGTAGGGAAGAATTCTAAGGCTCATTTTGACTGCCTCCAGAAGTTAGATCAGATGGCAAATTGGATTTGGTGCTAGGTCTTTCCCTTTAGGTTTTACCCCAACAATGTTTTCATTAGTTTCGCTCACTCTCGAAATCAAGCATTTTACAGCAGGTTGGAGCAGCCTGTATCTCAGCACAGGAATAAGGTAGGGAAGAATTCAAATGCTCATTTTGACTGCCTCCAGAAGTTAGATCAGATGGCAAATTGGATTTGGTGCTAGGTCTTTCCCTTTAGGTTTTACCCCAACAATGTTTTCATTAGTTTCGCTCCCTCTCGAAATCAAGCATTTTACAGCAGGTTGGAGCAGCCTGTATCTCAGCACAGGAATAAGGTAGGGAAGAATTCTAAGGCTCATTTTGACTGCCTCCAGAAGTTAGATCAGATGGCAAATTGGATTTGGTGCTAGGTCTTTCCCTTTAGGTTTTACCCCAACAATGTTTTCATTAGTTTCGCTCACTCTCGAAATCAAGCATTTTACAGCAGGTTGGAGCAGCCTGTATCTCAGCACAGGAATAAGGTAGGGAAGAATTCTAAGGATCATTTTGACTGCCTCCAGAAGTTAGATCAGATGGCAAATTGGATTTGGTGCTAGGTCTTTCCCTTTAGGTTTTACCCCAACAATGTTTTCATTAGTTTCGCTCACTCTCGAAATCAAGCATTTTACAGCAGGTTGGAGCAGCCTGTATCTCAGCACAGGAATAAGGTAGGGAAGAATTCTAAGGATCATTTTGACTGCCTCCAGAAGTTAGATCAGATGGCAAATTGGATTTGGTGCTAGGTCTTTCCCTTTAGGTTTTACCCCAACAATGTTTTCATTAGTTTCGCTCACTCTCGAAATCAAGCATTTTACAGCAGGTTGGAGCAGCCTGTATCTCAGCACAGGAATAAGGTAGGGAAGAATTCTAAGGCTCATTTTGACTGCCTCCAGAAGTTAGATCAGATGGCAAATTGGATTTGGTGCTAGGTCTTTCCCTTTAGGTTTTACCCCAACAATGTTTTCATTAGTTTCGCTCACTCTCGAAATCAAGCATTTTACAGCAGGTTGGAGCAGCCTGTATCTCAGCACAGGAATAAGGTAGGGAAGAATTCTAAGGCTCATTTTGACTGCCTCCAGAAGTTAGATCAGATGGCAAATTGGATTTGGTGCTAGGTCTTTCCCTTTAGGTTTTACCCCAACAATGTTTTTCATTAGTTTCGCTCACTCTCGAAATCAAGCATTTTACAGCAGGTTGGAGCAGCCTGTATCTCAGCACAGGAATAAGGTAGGGAAGAATTCTAAGGCTCATTTTGACTGCCTCCAGAAGTTAGATCAGATGGCAAATTGGATTTGGTGCTAGGTCTTTCCCTTTAGGTTTTACCCCAACAATGTTTTCATTAGTTTCGCTCACTCTCGAAATCAAGCATTTTACAGCAGGTTGGAGCAGCCTGTATCTCAGCACAGGAATAAGGTAGGGAAGAATTCAAATGCTCATTTTGACTGCCTCCAGAAGTTAGATCAGATGGCAAATTGGATTTGGTGCTAGGTCTTTCCCTTTAGGTTTTACCCCAACAATGTTTTCATTAGTTTCGCTCACTCTCGAAATCAAGCATTTTACAGCAGGTTGGAGCAGCCTGTATCTCAGCACAGGAATAAGGTAGGGAAGAATTCTAAGGATCATTTTGACTGCCTCCAGAAGTTAGATCAGATGGCAAATTGGATTTGGTGCTAGGTCTTTCCCTTTAGGTTTTACCCCAACAATGTTTTCATTAGTTTCGCTCACTCTCGAAATCAAGCATTTTACAGCAGGTTGGAGCAGCCTGTATCTCAGCACAGGAATAAGGTAGGGAAGAATTCTAAGGCTCATTTTGACTGCCTCCAGAAGTTAGATCAGATGGCAAATTGGATTTGGTGCTAGGTCTTTCCCTTTAGGTTTTACCCCAACAATGTTTTCATTAGTTTCGCTCACTCTCGAAATCAAGCATTTTACAGCAGGTTGGAGCAGCCTGTATCTCAGCACAGGAATAAGGTAGGGAAGAATTCAAAGGATCATTTTGACTGCCTCCAGAAGTTAGATCAGATGGCAAATTGGATTTGGTGCTAGGTCTTTCCCTTTAGGTTTTACCCCAACAATGTTTTCATTAGTTTCGCTCACTCTCGAAATCAAGCATTTTACAGCAGGTTGGAGCAGCCTGTATCTCAGCACAGGAATAAGGTAGGGAAGAATTCTAAGGCTCATTTTGACTGCCTCCAGAAGTTAGATCAGATGGCAAATTGGATTTGGTGCTAGGTCTTTCCCTTTAGGTTTTACCCCAACAATGTTTTCATTAGTTTCGCTCACTCTCGAAATCAAGCATTTTACAGCAGGTTGGAGCAGCCTGTATCTCAGCACAGGAATAAGGTAGGGAAGAATTCTAAGGCTCATTTTGACTGCCTCCAGAAGTTAGATCAGATGGCAAATTGGATTTGGTGCTAGGTCTTTCCCTTTAGGTTTTACCCCAACAATGTTTTCATTAGTTTCGCTCACTCTCGAAATCAAGCATTTTACAGCAGGTTGGAGCAGCCTGTATCTCAGCACAGGAATAAGGTAGGGAAGACTTCTAAGGATCATTTTGACTGCCTCCAGAAGTTAGATCAGATGGCAAATTGGATTTGGTGCTAGGTCTTTCCCTTTAGGTTTTACCCCAACAATGTTTTCATTAGTTTCGCTCACTCTCGAAATCAAGCATTTTACAGCAGGTTGGAGCAGCCTGTATCTCA
Organism: Melanerpes formicivorus; assembly: GCF_026170545.1. Lineage (NCBI taxonomy): Eukaryota > Metazoa > Chordata > Aves > Piciformes > Picidae > Melanerpes > Melanerpes formicivorus. The sequence continues at coordinate 34,177 of NW_027144068.1, read as the reverse complement.
GCACAGGAATAAGGTAGGGAAGAATTCTAAGGCTCATTTTGACTGCCTCCAGAAGTTAGATCAGATGGCAAATTGGATTTGGTGCTAGGTCTTTCCCGTTAGGTTTTACCCCAACAATGTTTTCATTAGTTTCGCTCACTCTCGAAATCAAGCATTTTACAGCAGGTTGGAGCAGCCTGTATCTCAGCACAGGAATAAGGTAGGGAAGAATTCAAATGCTCATTTTGACTGCCTCCAGAAGTTAGATCAGATGGCAAATTGGATTTGGTGCTAGGTCTTTCCCTTTAGGTTTTACCCCAACAATGTTTTCATTAGTTTCGCTCACTCTCGAAATCAAGCATTTTACAGCAGGTTGGAGCAGCCTGTATCTCAGCACAGGAATAAGGTAGGGAAGAATTCAAATGCTCATTTTGACTGCCTCCAGAAGTTAGATCAGATGGCAAATTGGATTTGGTGCTAGGTCTTTCCCTTTAGGTTTTACCCCAACAATGTTTTCATTAGTTTCGCTCACTCTCGAAATCAAGCATTTTACAGCAGGTTGGAGCAGCCTGTATCTCAGCACAGGAATAAGGTAGGGAAGAATTCTAAGGCTCATTTTGACTGCCTCCAGAAGTTAGATCAGATGGCAAATTGGATTTGGTGCTAGGTCTTTCCCTTTAGGTTTTACCCCAACAATGTTTTCATTAGTTTCGCTCACTCTCGAAATCAAGCATTTTACAGCAGGTTGGAGCAGCCTGTATCTCAGCACAGGAATAAGGTAGGGAAGAATTCTAAGGATCATTTTGACTGCCTCCAGAAGTTAGATCCGATGGCAAATTGGATTTGGTGCTAGGTCTTTCCCTTTAGGTTTTACCCCAACAATGTTTTCATTAGTTTCGCTCACTCTCGAAATCAAGCATTTTACAGCAGGTTGGAGCAGCCTGTATCTCAGCACAGGAATAAGGTAGGGAAGAATTCTAAGGCTCATTTTGACTGCCTCCAGAAGTTAGATCAGATGGCAAATTGGATTTGGTGCTAGGTCTTTCCCTTTAGGTTTTACCCCAACAATGTTTTCATTAGTTTCGCTCCCTCTCGAAATCAAGCATTTTACAGCAGGTTGGAGCAGCCTGTATCTCAGCACAGGAATAAGGTAGGGAAGAATTCTAAGGCTCATTTTTTCTGCCTCCAGAAGTTAGATCAGATGGCAAATTGGATTTGGTGCTAGGTCTTTCCCTTTAGGTTTTACCCCAACAATGTTTTCATTAGTTTCGCTCACTCTCGAAATCAAGCATTTTACAGCAGGTTGGAGCAGCCTGTATCTCAGCACAGGAATAAGGTAGGGAAGAATTCAAATGCTCATTTTGACTGCCTCCAGAAGTTAGATCAGATGGCAAATTGGATTTGGTGCTAGGTCTTTCCCTTTAGGTTTTACCCCAACAATGTTTTCATTAGTTTCGCTCACTCTCGAAATCAAGCATTTTACAGCAGGTTGGAGCAGCCTGTATCTCAGCACAGGAATAAGGTAGGGAAGAATTCTAAGGCTCATTTTGACTGCCTCCAGAAGTTAGATCAGATGGCAAATTGGATTTGGTGCTAGGTCTTTCTCTTTAGGTTTTACCCCAACAATGTTTTCATTAGTTTCGCTCACTCTCGAAATCAAGCATTTTACAGCAGGTTGGAGCAGCCTGTATCTCAGCACAGGAATAAGGTAGGGAAGAATTCTAAGGCTCATTTTGACTGCCTCCAGAAGTTAGATCAGATGGCAAATTGGATTTGGTGCTAGGTCTTTCCCTTTAGGTTTTACCCCAACAATGTTTTCATTAGTTTCGCTCACTCTCGAAATCAAGCATTTTACAGCAGGTTGGAGCAGCCTGTATCTCAGCACAGGAATAAGGTAGGGAAGAATTCTAAGGATCATTTTGACTGCCTCCAGAAGTTAGATCAGATGGCAAATTGGATTTGGTGCTAGGTCTTTCCCTTTAGGTTTTACCCCAACAATGTTTTCATTAGTTTCGCTCACTCTCGAAATCAAGCATTTTACAGCAGGTTGGAGCAGCCTGTATCTCAGCACAGGAATAAGGTAGGGAAGAATTCTAAGGCTCATTTTGACTGCCTCCAGAAGTTAGATCAGATGGCAAATTGGATTTGGTGCTAGGTCTTTCCCTTTAGGTTTTACCCCAACAATGTTTTCATTAGTTTCGCTCACTCTCGAAATCAAGCATTTTACAGCAGGTTGGAGCAGCCTGTATCTCAGCACAGGAATAAGGTAGGGAAGAATTCAAATGCTCATTTTGACTGCCTCCAGAAGTTAGATCAGATGGCAAATTGGATTTGGTGCTAGGTCTTTCCCTTTAGGTTTTACCCCAACAATGTTTTTCATTAGTTTCGCTCACTCTCGAAATCAAGCATTTTACAGCAGGTTGGAGCAGCCTGTATCTCAGCACAGGAATAAGGTAGGGAAGAATTCTAAGGCTCATTTTGACTGCCTCCAGAAGTTAGATCAGATGGCAAATTGGATTTGGTGCTAGGTCTTTCCCTTTAGGTTTTACCCAACAATGTTTTCATTAGTTTCGCTCACTCTCAAAATCAAGCATTTTACAGCAGGTTGGAGCAGCCTGTATCTCAGCACAGGAATAAGGTAGGGAAGAATTCTAAGGATCATTTTGACTGCCTCCAGAAGTTAGATCAGATGGCAAATTGGATTTGGTGCTAGGTCTTTCCCTTTAGGTTTTACCCCAACAATGTTTTCATTAGTTTCGCTCACTCTCGAAATCAAGCATTTTACAGCAGGTTGGAGCAGCCTGTATCTCAGCACAGGAATAAGGTAGGGAAGAATTCTAAGGATCATTTTGACTGCCTCCAGAAGTTAGATCAGATGGCAAATTGGATTTGGTGCTAGGTCTTTCCCTTTAGGTTTTACCCCAACAATGTTTTCATTAGTTTCGCTCACTCTCGAAATCAAGCATTTTACAGCAGGTTGGAGCAGCCTGTATCTCAGCACAGGAATAAGGTAGGGAAGAATTCTAAGGCTCATTTTGACTGCCTCCAGAAGTTAGATCAGATGGCAAATTGGATTTGGTGCTAGGTCTTTCCCTTTAGGTTTTACCCCAACAATGTTTTCATTAGTTTCGCTCACTCTCGAAATCAAGCATTTTACAGCAGGTTGGAGCAGCCTGTATCTCAGCACAGGAATAAGGTAGGGAAGAATTCTAAGGATCATTTTGACTGCCTCCAGAAGTTAGATCAGATGGCAAATTGGATTTGGTGCTAGGTCTTTCCCTTTAGGTTTTACCCCAACAATGTTTTCATTAGTTTCGCTCACTCTCGAAATCAAGCATTTTACAGCAGGTTGGAGCAGCCTGTATCTCAGCACAGGAATAAGGTAGGGAAGAATTCTAAGGCTCATTTTGACTGCCTCCAGAAGTTAGATCAGATGGCAAATTGGATTTGGTGCTAGGTCTTTCCCTTTAGGTTTTACCCCAACAATGTTTTCATTAGTTTCGCTCACTCTCGAAATCAAGCATTTTACAGCAGGTTGGAGCAGCCTGTATCTCAGCACAGGAATAAGGTAGGGAAGAATTCTAAGGCTCATTTTGACTGCCTCCAGAAGTTAGATCAGATGGCAAATTGGATTTGGTGCTAGGTCTTTCCCTTTAGGTTTTACCCCAACAATGTTTTCATTAGTTTCGCTCACTCTCGAAATCAAGCATTTTACAGCAGGTTGGAGCAGCCTGTATCTCAGCACAGGAATAAGGTAGGGAAGAATTCAAATGCTCATTTTGACTGCCTCCAGAAGTTAGATCAGATGGCAAATTGGATTTGGTGCTAGGTCTTTCCCTTTAGGTTTTACCCCAACAATGTTTTCATTAGTTTCGCTCACTCTCGAAATCAAGCATTTTACAGCAGGTTGGAGCAGCCTGTATCTCAGCAGAGGAATAAGGTAGGGAAGAATTCAAATGCTCATTTTGACTGCCTCCAGAAGTTAGATCAGATGGCAAATTGGATTTGGTGCTAGGTCTTTCCCTTTAGGTTTTACCCCAACAATGTTTTCATTAGTTTCGCTCACTCTCGAAATCAAGCATTTTACAGCAGGTTGGAGCAGCCTGTATCTCAGCACAGGAATAAGGTAGGGAAGAATTCTAAGGCTCATTTTGACTGCCTCCAGAAGTTAGATCAGATGGCAAATTGGATTTGGTGCTAGGTCTTTCCCTTTAGGTTTTACCCCAACAATGTTTTCATTAGTTTCGCTCACTCTCGAAATCAAGCATTTTACAGCAGGTTGGAGCAGCCTGTATCTCAGCACAGGAATAAGGTAGGGAAGAATTCTAAGGCTCATTTTGACTGCCTCCAGAAGTTAGATCAGATGGCAAATTGGATTTGGTGCTAGGTCTTTCCCTTTAGGTTTTACCCCAACAATGTTTTCATTAGTTTCGCTCACTCTCGAAATCAAGCATTTTACAGCAGGTTGGAGCAGCCTGTATCTCAGCACAGGAATAAGGTAGGGAAGAATTCTAAGGCTCATTTTGACTGCCTCCAGAAGTTAGATCAGATGGCAAATTGGATTTGGTGCTAGGTCTTTCCCCTTTAGGTTTTACCCCAACAATGTTTTCATTAGTTTCGCTCACACTCGAAATCAAGCATTTTACAGCAGGTTGGAGCAGCCTGTATCTCAGCACAGGAATAAGGTAGGGAAGAATTCAAATGCTCATTTTGACTGCCTCCAGAAGTTAGATCAGATGGCAAATTGGATTTGGTGCTAGGTCTTTCCCTTTAGGTTTTACCCCAACAATGTTTTCATTAGTTTCGCTCACTCTCGAAATCAAGCATTTTACAGCAGGTTGGAGCAGCCTGTATCTCAGCACAGGAATAAGGTAGGGAAGAATTCTAAGGCTCATTTTGACTGCCTCCAGAAGTTAGATCAGATGGCAAATTGGATTTGGTGCTAGGTCTTTCCCTTTAGGTTTTACCCCAACAATGTTTTCATTAGTTTCGCTCACTCTCGAAATCAAGCATTTTACAGCAGGTTGGAGCAGCCTGTATCTCAGCACAGGAATAAGGTAGGGAAGAATTCAAATGCTCATTTTGACTGCCTCCAGAAGTTAGATCAGATGGCAAATTGGATTTGGTGCTAGGTCTTTCCCTTTAGGTTTTACCCCAACAATGTTTTCATTAGTTTCGCTCACTCTCGAAATCAAGCATTTTACAGCAGGTTGGAGCAGCCTGTATCTCAGCACAGGAATAAGGTAGGGAAGAATTCTAAGGCTCATTTTGACTGCCTCCAGAAGTTAGATCAGATGGCAAATTGGATTTGGTGCTAGGTCTTTCCCTTTAGGTTTTACCCCAACAATGTTTTCATTAGTTTCGCTCACTCTCGAAATCAAGCATTTTACAGCAGGTTGGAGCAGCCTGTATCTCAGCACAGGAATAAGGTAGGGAAGAATTCTAAGGCTCATTTTTGACTGCCTCCAGAAGTTAGATCAGATGGCAAATTGGATTTGGTGCTAGGTCTTTCCCTTTAGGTTTTACCCCAACAATGTTTTCATTAGTTTCGCTCACTCTCGAAATCAAGCATTTTACAGCAGGTTGGAGCAGCCTGTATCTCAGCACAGGAATAAGGTAGGGAAGAATTCTAAGGATCATTTTGACTGCCTCCAGAAGTTAGATCAGATGGCAAATTGGATTTGGTGCTAGGTCTTTCCCTTTAGGTTTTACCCCAACAATGTTTTCATTAGTTTCGCTCACTCTCGAAATCAAGCATTTTACAGCAGGTTGGAGCAGCCTGTATCTCAGCACAGGAATAAGGTAGGGAAGAATTCTAAGGCTCATTTTGACTGCCTCCAGAAGTTAGATCAGATGGCAAATTGGATTTGGTGCTAGGTCTTTCCCTTTAGGTTTTACCCCAACAATGTTTTCATTAGTTTCGCTCACTCTCGAAATCAAGCATTTTACAGCAGGTTGGAGCAGCCTGTATCTCAGCACAGGAATAAGGTAGGGAAGAATTCTAAGGATCATTTTGACTGCCTCCAGAAGTTAGATCAGATGGCAAATTGGATTTGGTGCTAGGTCTTTCCCTTTAGGTTTTACCCCAACAATGTTTTCATTAGTTTCGCTCACTCTCGAAATCAAGCATTTTACAGCAGGTTGGAGCAGCCTGTATCTCAGCACAGGAATAAGGTAGGGAAGAATTCTAAGGATCATTTTGACTGCCTCCAGAAGTTAACTGCCTCCAGAAGTTAGATCAGATGGCAAATTGGATTTGGTGCTAGGTCTTTCCCTTTAGGTTTTACCCCAACAATGTTTTCATTAGTTTCGCTCACTCTCGAAATCAAGCATTTTACAGCAGGTTGGAGCAGCCTGTATCTCAGCACAGGAATAAGGTAGGGAAGAATTCTAAGGATCATTTTGACTGCCTCCAGAAGTTAGATCAGATGGCAAATTGGATTTGGTGCTAGGTCTTTCCCTTTAGGTTTTACCCCAACAATGTTTTCATTAGTTTCGCTCACTCTCGAAATCAAGCATTTTACAGCAGGTTGGAGCAGCCTGTATCTCAGCACAGGAATAAGGTAGGGAAGAATTCTAAGGACCATTTTGACTGCCTCCAGAAGTTAGATCAGATGGCAAATTGGATTTGGTGCTAGGTCTTTCCCTTTAGGTTTTACCCCAACAATGTTTTCATTAGTTTCGCTCACCTCTCGAAATCAAGCATTTTACAGCAGGTTGGAGCAGCCTGTATCTCAGCACAGGAATAAGGTAGGGAAGAATTTCTAAGGATCATTTTGACTGCCTCCAGAAGTTAGATCAGATGGCAAAATTGGATTTGGTGCTAGGTCTTTCCCTTTAGGTTTTTACCCCAACAATGTTTTTCATTAGTTTCGCTCACTCTCGAAATCAAGCATTTTACAGCAGGTTGGAGCAGCCTGTATCTCAGCACAGGAATAAGGTAGGGAAGAATTCTAAGGATCATTTTTGACTGCCTCCAGAAGTTAGATCAGATGGCAAATTGGATTTGGGTGCTAGGTCTTTCCCTTTAGGTTTTACCCCAACAATGTTTTCATTAGTTTCGCTCACTCTCGAAATCAAGCATTTTACAGCAGGTTGGAGCAGCCTGTATCTCAGCACAGGAATAAGGTAGGGAAGAATTCTAAGGCTCATTTTGACTGCCTCCAGAAGTTAGATCAGATGGCAAATTGGATTTGGTGCTAGGTCTTTCCCTTTAGGTTTTACCCCAACAATGTTTTCATTAGTTTCGCTCACTCTCGAAATCAAGCATTTTACAGCAGGTTGGAGCAGCCTGTATCTCAGCACAGGAATAAGGTAGGGAAGAATTCTAAGGATCATTTTGACTGCCTCCAGAAGTTAGATCAGATGGCAAATTGGATTTGGTGCTAGGTCTTTCTCCTTTAGGTTTTACCCCAACAATGTTTTCATTAGTTTCGCTCACTCTCGAAATCAAGCATTTTACAGCAGGTTGGAGCAGCCTGTATCTCAGCACAGGAATAAGGTAGGGAAGAATTCTAAGGCTCATTTTGACTGCCTCCAGAAGTTAGATCAGATGGCAAATTGGATTTGGTGCTAGGTCTTTCCCTTTAGGGTTTACCCCAACAATGTTTTCATTAGTTTCGCTCACTCTCGAAATCAAGCATTTTACAGCAGGTTGGAGCAGCCTGTATCTCAGCACAGGAATAAGGTAGGGAAGAATTCTAAGGATCATTTTGACTGCCTCCAGAAGTTAGATCAGATGGCAAATTGGATTTGGTGCTAGGTCTTTCCCTTTAGGTTTTACCCCAACAATGTTTTCATTAGTTTCGCTCACTCTCGAAATCAAGCATTTTACAGCAGGTTGGAGCAGCCTGTATCTCAGCACAGGAATAAGGTAGGGAAGAATTCTAAGGCTCATTTTGACTGCCTCCAGAAGTTAGATCAGATGGCAAATTGGATTTGGTGCTAGGTCTTTCCCTTTAGGTTTTACCCCAACAATGTTTTCATTAGTTTCGGCTCACTCTCGAAATCAAGCATTTTACAGCAGGTTGGAGCAGCCTGTATCTCAGCACAGGAATAAGGTAGGGAAGAATTCTAAGGCTCATTTTGACTGCCTCCAGAAGTTAGATCAGATGGCAAATTGGATTTGGTGCTAGGTCTTTCCCTTTAGGTTTTACCCCAACAATGTTTTCATTAGTTTCGCTCACTCTCGAAATCAAGCATTTTACAGCAGGTTGGAGCAGCCTGTATCTCAGCACAGGAATAAGGTAGGGAAGAATTCTAAGGATCATTTTGACTGCCTCCAGAAGTTAGATCAGATGGCAAATTGGATTTGGTGCTAGGTCTTTCCCTTTAGGTTTTACCCCAACAATGTTTTCATTAGTTTTCGCTCACTCTCGAAATCAAGCATTTTACAGCAGGTTGGAGCAGCCTGTATCTCAGCACAGGAATAAGGTAGGGAAGAATTCTAAGGCTCATTTTGACTGCCTCCAGAAGTTAGATCAGATGGCAAATTGGATTTGGTGCTAGGTCTTTCCCTTTAGGTTTTACCCCAACAATGTTTTCATTAGTTTCGCTCACTCTCGAAATCAAGCATTTTACAGCAGGTTGGAGCAGCCTGTATCTCAGCACAGGAATAAGGTAGGGAAGAATTCTAAGGCTCATTTTGACTGCCTCCAGAAGTTAGATCAGATGGCAAATTGGATTTGGTGCTAGGTCTTTCCCTTTAGGTTTTACCCCAACAATGTTTTCATTAGTTTCGCTCACTCTCGAAATCAAGCATTTTACAGCAGGTTGGAGCAGCCTGTATCTCAGCACAGGAATAAGGTAGGGAAGAATTCTAAGGATCATTTTTGACTGCCTCCAGAAGTTAGATCAGATGGCAAATTGGATTTGGTGCTAGGTCTTTCCCTTTAGGTTTTACCCCAACAATGTTTTCATTAGTTTCGCTCACTCTCGAAATCAAGCATTTTACAGCAGGTTGGAGCAGCCTGTATCTCAGCACAGGAATAAGGTAGGGAAGAATTCTAAGGCTCATTTTGACTGCCTCCAGAAGTTAGATCAGATGGCAAATTGGATTTGGTGCTAGGTCTTTCCCTTTAGGTTTTACCCCAACAATGTTTTCATTAGTTTCGCTCACTCTCGAAATCAAGCATTTTACAGCAGGTTGGAGCAGCCTGTATCTCAGCACAGGAATAAGTGGTAGGGAAGAATTCTAAGGATCATTTTGACTGCCTCCAGAAGTTAGATCAGATGGCAAATTGGATTTGGTGCTAGGTCTTTCCCTTTAGGTTTTACCCCAACAATGTTTTCATTAGTTTCGCTCACTCTCGAAATCAAGCATTTTACAGCAGGTTGGAGCAGCCTGTATCTCAGCACAGGAATAAGGTAGGGAAGAATTCTAAGGCTCATTTTGACTGCCTCCAGAAGTTAGATCAGATGGCAAATTGGATTTGGTGCTAGGTCTTTCCCTTTAGGTTTTACCCCAACAATGTTTTCATTAGTTTCGCTCACACTCGAAATCAAGCATTTTACAGCAGGTTGGAGCAGCCTGTATCTCAGCACAGGAATAAGGTAGGGAAGAATTCAAATGCTCATTTTGACTGCCTCCAGAAGTTAGATCAGATGGCAAATTGGATTTGGTGCTAGGTCTTTCCCTTTAGGTTTTACCCCAACAATGTTTTCATTAGTTTCGCTCACTCTCGAAATCAAGCATTTTACAGCAGGTTGGAGCAGCCTGTATCTCAGCACAGGAATAAGGTAGGGAAGAATTCTAAGGCTCATTTTGACTGCCTCCAGAAGTTAGATCAGATGGCAAATTGGATTTGGTGCTAGGTCTTTTCCCTTTAGGTTTTACCCCAACAATGTTTTCATTAGTTTCGCTCACTCTCGAAATCAAGCATTTTTACAGCAGGTTGGAGCAGCCTGTATCTCAGCACAGGAATAAGGTAGGGGAAGAATTCAAATGCTCATTTTGACTGCCTCCAGAAGTTAGATCAGATGGCAAATTGGATTTGGTGCTAGGTCTTTCCCTTTAGGTTTTACCCCAACAATGTTTTCATTAGTTTCGCTCACTCTCGAAATCAAGCATTTTACAGCAGGTTGGAGCAGCCTGTATCTCAGCACAGGAATAAGGTAGGGAAGAATTCTAAGGCTCATTTTGACTGCCTCCAGAAGTTAGATCAGATGGCAAATTGGATTTGGTGCTAGGTCTTTCCCTTTAGGTTTTACCCCAACAATGTTTTCATTAGTTTCGCTCACTCTCGAAAATCAAGCATTTTACAGCAGGTTGGAGCAGCCTGTATCTCAGCACAGGAATAAGGTAGGGAAGAATTCTAAGGCTCATTTTGACTGCCTCCAGAAGTTAGATCAGATGGCAAATTGGATTTTGGTGCTAGGTCTTTCCCTTTAGGTTTTACCCCAACAATGTTTTCATTAGTTTCGCTCACTCTCGAAATCAAGCATTTTACAGCAGGTTGGAGCAGCCTGTATCTCAGCACAGGAATAAGGTAGGGAAGAATTCTAAGGCTCATTTTGACTGCCTCCAGAAGTTAGATCAGATGGCAAATTGGATTTGGTGCTAGGTCTTTCCCTTTAGGTTTTACCCCAACAATGTTTTTCATTAGTTTCGCTCACTCTCGAAATCAAGCATTTTTACAGCAGGTTGGAGCAGCCTGTATCTCAGCACAGGAATAAGGTAGGGAAGAATTCTAAGGCTCATTTTGACTGCCTCCAGAAGTTAGATCAGATGGCAAATTGGATTTGGTGCTAGGTCTTTCCCTTTAGGTTTTACCCCAACAATGTTTTCATTAGTTTCGCTCACTCTCGAAATCAAGCATTTTACAGCAGGTTGGAGCAGCCTGTATCTCAGCACAGCAATAAGGTAGGGAAGAATTCTAAGGCTCATTTTGACTGCCTCCAGAAGTTAGATCAGATGGCAAATTGGATTTGGTGCTAGGTCTTTCCCTTTAGGTTTTACCCCCAACAATGTTTTCATTAGTTTTGCTCACTCTCGAAATCAAGCATTTTACAGCAGGTTGGAGCAGCCTGTATCTCAGCACAGGAATAAGGTAGGGAAGAATTCTAAGGCTCATTTTGACTGCCTCCAGAAGTTAGATCAGATGGCAAATTGGATTTGGTGCTAGGTCTTTCCCTTTAGGTTTTTACCCCCAACAATGTTTTCATTAGTTTCGCTCACTCTCGAAATCAAGCATTTTACAGCAGGTTGGAGCAGCCTGTATCTCAGCACAGGAATAAGGTAGGGAAGAATTCTAAGGCTCATTTTGACTGCCTCCAGAAGTTAGATCAGATGGCAAATTGGATTTGGTGCTAGGTCTTTCCCTTTAGGTTTTACCCCAACAATGTTTTCATTAGTTTCGCTCACTCTCGAAATCAAGCATTTTACAGCAGGTTGGAGCAGCCTGTATCTCAGCACAGGAATAAGGTAGGGAAGAATTCAAATGCTCATTTTGACTGCCTCCAGAAGTTAGATCAGATGGCAAATTGGATTTGGTGCTAGGTCTTTCCCTTTAGGTTTTACCCCAACAATGTTTTCATTAGTTTCGCTCACTCTCGAAATCAAGCATTTTACAGCAGGTTGGAGCAGCCTGTATCTCAGCACAGGAATAAGGTAGGGAAGAATTCTAAGGCTCATTTTGACTGCCTCCAGAAGTTAGATCAGATGGCAAATTGGATTTGGTGCTAGGTCTTTCCCTTTAGGTTTTACCCCAACAATGTTTTCATTAGTTTCGCTCACTCTCGAAATCAAGCATTTTACAGCAGGTTGGAGCAGCCTGTATCTCAGCACAGGAATAAGGTAGGGAAGAATTCTAAGGCTCATTTTGACTGCCTCCAGAAGTTAGATCAGATGGCAAATTGGATTTGGTGCTAGGTCTTTCCCTTTAGGTTTTTACCCCAACAATGTTTTCATTAGTTTCGCTCACTCTCGAAATCAAGCATTTTACAGCAGGTTGGAGCAGCCTGTATCTCAGCACAGGAATAAGGTAGGGAAGAATTCTAAGGCTCATTTTGACTGCCTCCAGAAGTTAGATCAGATGGCAAATTGGATTTGGTGCTAGGTCTTTCCCTTTAGGTTTTACCCCAACAATGTTTTCATTAGTTTCGCTCACTCTCGAAATCAAGCATTTTACAGCAGGTTGGAGCAGCCTGTATCTCAGCACAGGAATAAGGTAGGGAAGAATTCAAATGCTCATTTTGACTGCCTCCAGAAGTTAGATCAGATGGCAAATTGGATTTGGTGCTAGGTCTTTCCCTTTAGGTTTTACCCCAACAATGTTTTCATTAGTTTCGCTCACTCTCGAAATCAAGCATTTTACAGCAGGTTGGAGCAGCCTGTATCTCAGCACAGGAATAAGGTAGGGAAGAATTCTAAGGCTCATTTTTGACTGCCTCCAGAAGTTAGATCAGATGGCAAATTGGATTTGGTGCTAGGTCTTTCCCTTTAGGTTTTACCCCAACAATGTTTTTCATTAGTTTCGCTCACTCTCGAAATCAAGCATTTTACAGCAGGTTGGGAGCAGCCTGTATCTCAGCACAGGAATAAGGTAGGGAAGAATTCTAAGGATCATTTTGACTGCCTCCAGAAGTTAGATCAGATGGCAAATTGGATTTGGTGCTAGGTCTTTCCCTTTAGGTTTTACCCCAACAATGTTTTCATTAGTTTCGCTCACTCTCGAAATCAAGCATTTTACAGCAGGTTGGAGCAGCCTGTATCTCAGCACAGGAATAAGGTAGGGAAGAATTCTAAGGCTCATTTTGACTGCCTCCAGAAGTTAGATCAGATTGGCAAATCCCCAACAATGTTTTCATTAGTTTCGCTCACTCTCGAAATCAAGCATTTTACAGCAGGTTGGAGCAGCCTGTATCTCAGCACAGGAATAAGGTAGGGAAGAATTCTAAGGATCATTTTGACTGCCTCCAGAAGTTAGATCAGATGGCAAATTGGATTTGGTGCTAGGTCTTTCCCTTTAGGTTTTACCCCAACAATGTTTTCATTAATTTCGCTCACTCTCGAAATCAAGCATTTTACAGCAGGTTGGAGCAGCCTGTATCTCAGCACAGGAATAAGGTAGGGAAGAATTCTAAGGCTCATTTTGACTGCCTCCAGAAGTTAGATCAGATGGCAAATTGGATTTGGTGCTAGGTCTTTCCCTTTAGGTTTTACCCCAACAATGTTTTCATTAGTTTCGCTCACTCTCGAAATCAAGCATTTTACAGCAGGTTGGAGCAGCCTGTATCTCAGCACAGGAATAAGGTAGGGAAGAATTCTAAGGCTCATTTTGACTGCCTCCAGAAGTTAGATCAGATGGCAAATTGGATTTGGTGCTAGGTCTTTCCCTTTAGGTTTTACCCCAACAATGTTTTCATTAGTTTTGCTCACTCTCGAAATCAAGCATTTTACAGCAGGTTGGAGCAGCCTGTATCTCAGCACAGGAATAAGGTAGGGAAGAATTCTAAGGCTCATTTTGACTGCCTCCAGGAGTTAGATCAGATGGCAAATTGGATTTGGTGCTAGGTCTTTCCCTTTAGGTTTTACCCCAACAATGTTTTCATTAGTTTCGCTCACTCTCGAAATCAAGCATTTTACAGCAGGTTGGAGCAGCCTGTATCTCAGCACAGGAATAAGGTAGGGAAGAATTCTAAGGCTCATTTTGACTGCCTCCAGAAGTTAGATCAGATGGCAAATTGGATTTGGTGCTAGGTCTTTCCCTTTAGGTTTTACCCCAACAATGTTTTCATTAATTTCGCTCACTCTCGAAATCAAGCATTTTACAGCAGGTTGGAGCAGCCTGTATCTCAGCACAGGAATAAGGTAGGGAAGAATTCTAAGGATCATTTTGACTGCCTCCAGAAGTTAGATCAGATGGCAAATTGGATTTGGTGCTAGGTCTTTCCCTTTAGGTTTTACCCCAACAATGTTTTCATTAGTTTCGCTCACTCTCGAAATCAAGCATTTTACAGCAGGTTGGAGCAGCCTGTATCTCAGCACAGGAATAAGGTAGGGAAGAATTCAAATGCTCATTTTGACTGCTTCCAGAAGTTAGATCAGATGGCAAATTGGATTTGGTGCTAGGTCTTTCCCTTTAGGTTTTACCCCAACAATGTTTTCATTAGTTTTGCTCACTCTCGAAATCAAGCATTTTACAGCAGGTTGGAGCAGCCTGTATCTCAGCACAGGAATAAGGTAGGGAAGAATTCTAAGGCTCATTTTGACTGCCTCCAGAAGTTAGATCAGATGGCAAATTGGATTTGGTGCTAGGTCTTTCCCTTTAGGTTTTACCCCCAACAATGTTTTCATTAGTTTCGCTCACTCTCGAAATCAAGCATTTTACAGCAGGTTGGAGCAGCCTGTATCTCAGCACAGGAATAAGGTAGGGAAGAATTCTAAGGACCATTTTGACTGCCTCCAGAAGTTAGATCAGATGGCAAATTGGATTTGGTGCTAGGTCTTTCCCTTTAGGTTTTACCCCAACAATGTTTTCATTAGTTTCGCTCACTCTCGAAATCAAGCATTTTACAGCAGGTTGGAGCAGCCTGTATCTCAGCACAGGAATAAGGTAGGGAAGAATTCTAAGGATCATTTTGACTGCCTCCAGAAGTTAGATCAGATGGCAAATTGGATTTGGTGCTAGGTCTTTCCCTTTAGGTTTTACCCCAACAATGTTTTCATTAGTTTCGCTCACTCTCGAAATCAAGCATTTTACAGCAGGTTGGAGCAGCCTGTATCTCAGCACAGGAATAAGGTAGGGAAGAATTCTAAGGATCATTTTGACTGCCTCCAGAAGTTAGATCAGATGGCAAATTGGATTTGGTGCTAGGTCTTTCCCTTTAGGTTTTACCCCAACAATGTTTTCATTAGTTTCGCTCACTCTCGAAATCAAGCATTTTACAGCAGGTTGGAGCAGCCTGTATCTCAGCACAGGAATAAGGTAGGGAAGAATTCTAAGGATCATTTTGACTGCCTCCAGAAGTTAGATCAGATGGCAAATTGGATTTGGTGCTAGGTCTTTCCCTTTAGGTTTTACCCCAACAATGTTTTCATTAGTTTCGCTCTCTCTCGAAATCAAGCATTTTACAGCAGGTTGGAGCAGCCTGTATCTCAGCACAGGAATAAGGTAGGGAAGAATTCTAAGGACCATTTTGACTGCCTCCAGAAGTTAGATCAGATGGCAAATTGGATTTGGTGCTAGGTCTTTCCCTTTAGGTTTTACCCCAACAATGTTTTCATTAGTTTCGCTCACTCTCGAAATCAAGCATTTTACAGCAGGTTGGAGCAGCCTGTATCTCAGCACAGGAATAAGGTAGGGAAGAATTCTAAGGATCATTTTGACTGCCTCCAGAAGTTAGATCAGATGGCAAATTGGATTTGGTGCTAGGTCTTTCCCTTTAGGTTTTACCCCAACAATGTTTTCATTAGTTTCGCTCACTCTCGAAATCAAGCATTTTACAGCAGGTTGGAGCAGCCTGTATCTCAGCACAGGAATAAGGTAGGGAAGAATTCTAAGGATCATTTTGACTGCCTCCAGAAGTTAGATCAGATGGCAAATTGGATTTGGTGCTAGGTCTTTCCCTTTAGGTTTTACCCCAACAATGTTTTCATTAGTTTCGCTCCCTCTCGAAATCAAGCATTTTACAGCAGGTTGGAGCAGCCTGTATCTCAGCACAGGAATAAGGTAGGGAAGAATTCTAAGGATCATTTTGACTGCCTCCAGAAGTTAGATCAGATGGCAAATTGGATTTGGTGCTAGGTCTTTCCCTTTAGGTTTTACCCCAACAATGTTTTCATTAGTTTCGCTCACTCTCGAAATCAAGCATTTTACAGCAGATTGGAGCAGCCTGTATCTCAGCACAGGAATAAGGTAGGGAAGAATTCTAAGGATCATTTTGACTGCCTCCAGAAGTTAGATCAGATGGCAAATTGGATTTGGTGCTAGGTCTTTCCCTTTAGGTTTTACCCCAACAATGTTTTCATTAGTTTCGCTCACTCTCGAAATCAAGCATTTTACAGCAGGTTGGAGCAGCCTGTATCTCAGCACAGGAATAAGGTAGGGAAGAATTCTAAGGCTCATTTTGGCTGCCTCCAGAAGTTAGATCAGATGGCAAATTGGATTTGGTGCTAGGTCTTTCCCTTTAGGTTTTACCCCAACAATGTTTTCATTAGTTTCGCTCACTCTCGAAATCAAGCATTTTACAGCAGGTTGGAGCAGCCTGTATCTCAGCACAGGAATAAGGTAGGGAAGAATTCTAAGGCTCATTTTGACTGCCTCCAGAAGTTAGATCAGATGGCAAATTGGATTTGGTGCTAGGTCTTTCCCTTTAGGTTTTACCCCAACAATGTTTTCATTAGTTTCGCTCACTCTCGAAATCAAGCATTTTACAGCAGGTTGGAGCAGCCTGTATCTCAGCACAGGAATAAGGTAGGGAAGAATTCTAAGGCTCATTTTGACTGCCTCCAGAAGTTAGATCAGATGGCAAATTGGATTTGGTGCTAGGTCTTTCCCTTTAGGTTTTACCCCAACAATGTTTTCATTAGTTTCGCTCACTCTCGAAATCAAGCATTTTACAGCAGGTTGGAGCAGCCTGTATCTCAGCACAGGAATAAGGTAGGGAAGAATTCTAAGGATCATTTTGACTGCCTCCAGAAGTTAGATCAGATGGCAAATTGGATTTGGTGCTAGGTCTTTCCCTTTAGGTTTTACCCCAACAATGTTTTCATTAGTTTCGCTCACTCTCGAAATCAAGCATTTTACAGCAGGTTGGAGCAGCCTGTATCTCAGCACAGGAATAAGGTAGGGAAGAATTCTAAGGATCATTTTGACTGCCTCCAGAAGTTAGATCAGATGGCAAATTGGATTTGGTGCTAGGTCTTTCCCTTTAGGTTTTACCCCAACAATGTTTTCATTAATTTCGCTCACTCTCGAAATCAAGCATTTTACAGCAGGTTGGAGCAGCCTGTATCTCAGCACAGGAATAAGGTAGGGAAGAATTCTAAGGCTCATTTTGACTGCCTCCAGAAGTTAGATCAGATGGCAAATTGGATTTGGTGCTAGGTCTTTCCCTTTAGGTTTTACCCCAACAATGTTTTCATTAGTTTCGCTCACTCTCGAAATCAAGCATTTTACAGCAGGTTGGAGCAGCCTGTATCTCAGCACAGGAATAAGGTAGGGAAGAATTCTAAGGCTCATTTTGACTGCCTCCAGAAGTTAGATCAGATGGCAAATTGGATTTGGTGCTAGGTCTTTCCCTTTAGGTTTTACCCCAACAATGTTTTCATTAGTTTTGCTCACTCTCGAAATCAAGCATTTTACAGCAGGTTGGAGCAGCCTGTATCTCAGCACAGGAATAAGGTAGGGAAGAATTCTAAGGCTCATTTTGACTGCCTCCAGGAGTTAGATCAGATGGCAAATTGGATTTGGTGCTAGGTCTTTCCCTTTAGGTTTTACCCCAACAATGTTTTCATTAGTTTCGCTCACTCTCGAAATCAAGCATTTTACAGCAGGTTGGAGCAGCCTGTATCTCAGCACAGGAATAAGGTAGGGAAGAATTCTAAGGCTCATTTTGACTGCCTCCAGAAGTTAGATCAGATGGCAAATTGGATTTGGTGCTAGGTCTTTCCCTTTAGGTTTTACCCCAACAATGTTTTCATTAATTTCGCTCACTCTCGAAATCAAGCATTTTACAGCAGGTTGGAGCAGCCTGTATCTCAGCACAGGAATAAGGTAGGGAAGAATTCTAAGGATCATTTTGACTGCCTCCAGAAGTTAGATCAGATGGCAAATTGGATTTGGTGCTAGGTCTTTCCCTTTAGGTTTTACCCCAACAATGTTTTCATTAGTTTCGCTCACTCTCGAAATCAAGCATTTTACAGCAGGTTGGAGCAGCCTGTATCTCAGCACAGGAATAAGGTAGGGAAGAATTCAAATGCTCATTTTGACTGCCTCCAGAAGTTAGATCAGATGGCAAATTGGATTTGGTGCTAGGTCTTTCCCTTTAGGTTTTACCCCAACAATGTTTTCATTAGTTTTGCTCACTCTCGAAATCAAGCATTTTACAGCAGGTTGGAGCAGCCTGTATCTCAGCACAGGAATAAGGTAGGGAAGAATTCTAAGGCTCATTTTGACTGCCTCCAGAAGTTAGATCAGATGGCAAATTGGATTTGGTGCTAGGTCTTTCCCTTTAGGTTTTACCCCCAACAATGTTTTCATTAGTTTCGCTCACTCTCGAAATCAAGCATTTTACAGCAGGTTGGAGCAGCCTGTATCTCAGCACAGGAATAAGGTAGGGAAGAATTCTAAGGACCATTTTGACTGCCTCCAGAAGTTAGATCAGATGGCAAATTGGATTTGGTGCTAGGTCTTTCCCTTTAGGTTTTACCCCAACAATGTTTTCATTAGTTTCGCTCACTCTCGAAATCAAGCATTTTACAGCAGGTTGGAGCAGCCTGTATCTCAGCACAGGAATAAGGTAGGGAAGAATTCTAAGGATCATTTTGACTGCCTCCAGAAGTTAGATCAGATGGCAAATTGGATTTGGTGCTAGGTCTTTCCCTTTAGGTTTTACCCCAACAATGTTTTCATTAGTTTCGCTCACTCTCGAAATCAAGCATTTTACAGCAGGTTGGAGCAGCCTGTATCTCAGCACAGGAATAAGGTAGGGAAGAATTCTAAGGATCATTTTGACTGCCTCCAGAAGTTAGATCAGATGGCAAATTGGATTTGGTGCTAGGTCTTTCCCTTTAGGTTTTACCCCAACAATGTTTTCATTAGTTTCGCTCTCTCTCGAAATCAAGCATTTTACAGCAGGTTGGAGCAGCCTGTATCTCAGCACAGGAATAAGGTAGGGAAGAATTCTAAGGACCATTTTGACTGCCTCCAGAAGTTAGATCAGATGGCAAATTGGATTTGGTGCTAGGTCTTTCCCTTTAGGTTTTACCCCAACAATGTTTTCATTAGTTTCGCTCACTCTCGAAATCAAGCATTTTACAGCAGGTTGGAGCAGCCTGTATCTCAGCACAGGAATAAGGTAGGGAAGAATTCTAAGGATCATTTTGACTGCCTCCAGAAGTTAGATCAGATGGCAAATTGGATTTGGTGCTAGGTCTTTCCCTTTAGGTTTTACCCCAACAATGTTTTCATTAGTTTCGCTCACTCTCGAAATCAAGCATTTTACAGCAGGTTGGAGCAGCCTGTATCTCAGCACAGGAATAAGGTAGGGAAGAATTCTAAGGCTCATTTTGACTGCCTCCAGAAGTTAGATCAGATGGCAAATTGGATTTGGTGCTAGGTCTTTCCCTTTAGGTTTTACCCCAACAATGTTTTCATTAGTTTCGCTCACTCTCGAAATCAAGCATTTTACAGCAGGTTGGAGCAGCCTGTATCTCAGCACAGGAATAAGGTAGGGAAGAATTCTAAGGATCATTTTGACTGCCTCCAGAAGTTAGATCAGATGGCAAATTGGATTTGGTGCTAGGTCTTTCCCTTTAGGTTTTACCCCAACAATGTTTCATTAGTTTCGCTCACTCTCGAAATCAAGCATTTTACAGCAGATTGGAGCAGCCTGTATCTCAGCACAGGAATAAGGTAGGGAAGAATTCTAAGGATCATTTTGACTGCCTCCAGAAGTTAGATCAGATGGCAAATTGGATTTGGTGCTAGGTCTTTCCCTTTAGGTTTTACCCCAACAATGTTTTCATTAGTTTCGCTCACTCTCGAAATCAAGCATTTTACAGCAGGTTGGAGCAGCCTGTATCTCAGCACAGGAATAAGGTAGGGAAGAATTCTAAGGCTCATTTTGGCTGCCTCCAGAAGTTAGATCAGATGGCAAATTGGATTTGGTGCTAGGTCTTTCCCTTTAGGTTTTACCCCAACAATGTTTTCATTAGTTTCGCTCACTCTCGAAATCAAGCATTTTACAGCAGGTTGGAGCAGCCTGTATCTCAGCACAGGAATAAGGTAGGGAAGAATTCTAAGGCTCATTTTGACTGCCTCCAGAAGTTAGATCAGATGGCAAATTGGATTTGGTGCTAGGTCTTTCCCTTTAGGTTTTACCCCAACAATGTTTTCATTAGTTTCGCTCACTCTCGAAATCAAGCATTTTACAGCAGGTTGGAGCAGCCTGTATCTCAGCACAGGAATAAGGTAGGGAAGAATTCTAAGGCTCATTTTGACTGCCTCCAGAAGTTAGATCAGATGGCAAATTGGATTTGGTGCTAGGTCTTTCCCTTTAGGTTTTACCCCAACAATGTTTTCATTAGTTTCGCTCACTCTCGAAATCAAGCATTTTACAGCAGGTTGGAGCAGCCTGTATCTCAGCACAGGAATAAGGTAGGGAAGAATTCAAATGCTCATTTTGACTGCCTCCAGAAGTTAGATCAGATGGCAAATTGGATTTGGTGCTAGGTCTTTCCCTTTAGGTTTTACCCCAACAATGTTTTCATTAGTTTCGCTCACTCTCGAAATCAAGCATTTTACAGCAGGTTGGAGCAGCCTGTATCTCAGCACAGGAATAAGGTAGGGAAGAATTCTAAGGCTCATTTTGACTGCCTCCAGAAGTTAGATCAGATGGCAAATTGGATTTGGTGCTAGGTCTTTCCCTTTAGGTTTTACCCCAACAATGTTTTCATTAGTTTCGCTCTCTCTCGAAATCAAGCATTTTACAGCAGGTTGGAGCAGCCTGTATCTCAGCACAGGAATAAGGTAGGGAAGAATTCTAAGGCTCATTTTGACTGCCTCCAGAAGTTAGATCAGATGGCAAATTGGATTTGGTGCTAGGTCTTTCCCTTTAGGTTTTACCCCAACAATGTTTTTATTAGTTTCGCTCACTCTCGAAATCAAGCATTTTACAGCAGGTTGGAGCAGCCTGTATCTCAGCACAGGAATAAGGTAGGGAAGAATTCTAAGGCTCATTTTGACTGCCTCCAGAAGTTAGATCAGATGGCAAATTGGATTTGGTGCTAGGTCTTTCCCTTTAGGTTTTACCCCAACAATGTTTTCATTAGTTTCGCTCACTCTCGAAATCAAGCATTTTACAGCAGGTTGGAGCAGCCTGTATCTCAGCACAGGAATAAGGTAGGGAAGAATTCTAAGGCTCATTTTGACTGCCTCCAGAAGTTAGATCAGATGGCAAATTGGATTTGGTGCTAGGTCTTTCCCTTTAGGTTTTACCCCAACAATGTTTTCATTAGTTTCGCTCACTCTCGAAATCAAGCATTTTACAGCAGGTTGGAGCAGCCTGTATCTCAGCACAGGAATAAGGTAGGGAAGAATTCTAAGGCTCATTTTGACTGCCTCCAGAAGTTAGATCAGATGGCAAATTGGATTTGGTGCTAGGTCTTTCCCTTTAGGTTTTACCCCAACAATGTTTTCATTAGTTTCGCTCACTCTCGAAATCAAGCATTTTACAGCAGGTTGGAGCAGCCTGTATCTCAGCACAGGAATAAGGTAGGGAAGAATTCTAAGGATCATTTTGACTGCCTCCAGAAGTTAGATCAGATGGCAAATTGGATTTGGTGCTAGGTCTTTCCCTTTAGGTTTTACCCCAACAATGTTTTCATTAGTTTCGCTCACTCTCGAAATCAAGCATTTTACAGCAGGTTGGAGCAGCCTGTATCTCAGCACAGGAATAAGGTAGGGAAGAATTCTAAGGATCATTTTGACTGCCTCCAGAAGTTAGATCAGATGGCAAATTGGATTTGGTGCTAGGTCTTTCCCTTTAGGTTTTACCCCAACAATGTTTTCATTAGTTTCGCTCACTCTCGAAATCAAGCATTTTACAGCAGGTTGGAGCAGCCTGTATCTCAGCACAGGAATAAGGTAGGGAAGAATTCTAAGGATCATTTTGACTGCCTCCAGAAGTTAGATCAGATGGCAAATTGGATTTGGTGCTAGGTCTTTCCCTTTAGGTTTTACCCCAACAATGTTTTCATTAGTTTCGCTCACTCTCGAAATCAAGCATTTTACAGCAGGTTGGAGCAGCCTGTATCTCAGCACAGGAATAAGGTAGGGAAGAATTCTAAGGCTCATTTTGACTGCCTCCAGAAGTTAGATCAGATGGCAAATTGGATTTGGTGCTAGGTCTTTCCCTTTAGGTTTTACCCCAACAATGTTTTCATTAGTTTCGCTCACTCTCGAAATCAAGCATTTTACAGCAGGTTGGAGCAGCCTGTATCTCAGCACAGGAATAAGGTAGGGAAGAATTCTAAGGATCATTTTGACTGCCTCCAGAAGTTAGATCAGATGGCAAATTGGATTTGGTGCTAGGTCTTTCCCTTTATGTTTTACCCCAACAATGTTTTCATTAGTTTCGCTCACTCTCGAAATCAAGCATTTTACAGCAGGTTGGAGCAGCCTGTATCTCAGCACAGGAATAAGGTAGGGAAGAATTCTAAGGCTCAGTTTGACTGCCTCCAGAAGTTAGATCAGATGGCAAATTGGATTTGGTGCTAGGTCTTTCCCTTTAGGTTTTACCCCAACAATGTTTTCATTAGTTTCGCTCACTCTCGAAATCAAGCATTTTACAGCAGGTTGGAGCAGCCTGTATCTCAGCACAGGAATAAGGTAGGGAAGAATTCTAAGGCTCATTTTGACTGCCTCCAGAAGTTAGATCAGATGGCAAATTGGATTTGGTGCTAGGTCTTTCCCTTTAGGTTTTACCCCAACAATGTTTTCATTAGTTTCGCTCACTCTCGAAATCAAGCATTTTACAGCAGGTTGGAGCAGCCTGTATCTCAGCACAGGAATAAGGTAGGGAAGAATTCTAAGGCTCATTTTGACTGCCTCCAGAAGTTAGATCAGATGGCAAATTGGATTTGGTGCTAGGTCTTTCCCTTTAGGTTTTACCCCAACAATGTTTTCATTAGTTTCGCTCTCTCTCGAAATCAAGCATTTTACAGCAGGTTGGAGCAGCCTGTATCTCAGCACAGGAATAAGGTAGGGAAGAATTCTAAGGATCATTTTGACTGCCTCCAGAAGTTAGATCAGATGGCAAATTGGATTTGGTGCTAGGTCTTTCCCTTTAGGTTTTACCCCAACAATGTTTTCATTAGTTTCGCTCACTCTCGAAATCAAGCATTTTACAGCAGGTTGGAGCAGCCTGTATCTCAGCACAGGAATAAGGTAGGGAAGAATTCTAAGGATCATTTTGACTGCCTCCAGAAGTTAGATCAGATGGCAAATTGGATTTGGTGCTAGGTCTTTCCCTTTAGGTTTTACCCCAACAATGTTTTCATTAGTTTCGCTCACTCTCGAAATCAAGCATTTTACAGCAGGTTGGAGCAGCCTGTATCTCAGCACAGGAATAAGGTAGGGAAGAATTCTAAGGCTCATTTTGACTGCCTCCAGAAGTTAGATCAGATGGCAAATTGGATTTGGTGCTAGGTCTTTCCCTTTAGGTTTTACCCCAACAATGTTTTCATTAGTTTCGCTCACTCTCGAAATCAAGCATTTTACAGCAGGTTGGAGCAGCCTGTATCTCAGCACAGGAATAAGGTAGGGAAGAATTCTAAGGCTCATTTTGACTGCCTCCAGAAGTTAGATCAGATGGCAAATTGGATTTGGTGCTAGGTCTTTCCCTTTAGGTTTTACCCCAACAATGTTTTCATTAGTTTCGCTCACTCTCGAAATCAAGCATTTTACAGCAGGTTGGAGCAGCCTGTATCTCAGCACAGGAATAAGGTAGGGAAGAATTCTAAGGATCATTTTGACTGCCTCCAGAAGTTAGATCAGATGGCAAATTGGATTTGGTGCTAGGTCTTTCCCTTTAGGTTTTACCCCAACAATGTTTTCATTAGTTTCGCTCACTCTCGAAATCAAGCATTTTACAGCAGGTTGGAGCAGCCTGTATCTCAGCACAGGAATAAGGTAGGGAAGAATTCTAAGGATCATTTTGACTGCCTCCAGAAGTTAGATCAGATGGCAAATTGGATTTGGTGCTAGGTCTTTCCCTTTAGGTTTTACCCCAACAATGTTTTCATTAGTTTCGCTCACTCTCGAAATCAAGCATTTTACAGCAGGTTGGAGCAGCCTGTATCTCAGCACAGGAATAAGGTAGGGAAGAATTCTAAGGCTCATTTTGACTGCCTCCAGAAGTTAGATCAGATGGCAAATTGGATTTGGTGCTAGGTCTTTCCCTTTAGGTTTTACCCCAACAATGTTTTCATTAGTTTCGCTCACTCTCGAAATCAAGCATTTTACAGCAGGTTGGAGCAGCCTGTATCTCAGCACAGGAATAAGGTAGGGAAGAATTCTAAGGATCATTTTGACTGCCTCCAGAAGTTAGATCAGATGGCAAATTGGATTTGGTGCTAGGTCTTTCCCTTTATGTTTTACCCCAACAATGTTTTCATTAGTTTCGCTCACTCTCGAAATCAAGCATTTTACAGCAGGTTGGAGCAGCCTGTATCTCAGCACAGGAATAAGGTAGGGAAGAATTCTAAGGCTCAGTTTGACTGCCTCCAGAAGTTAGATCAGATGGCAAATTGGATTTGGTGCTAGGTCTTTCCCTTTAGGTTTTACCCCAACAATGTTTTCATTAGTTTCGCTCACTCTCGGAAATCAAGCATTTTACAGCAGGTTGGAGCAGCCTGTATCTCAGCACAGGAATAAGGTAGGGAAGAATTCAAATGCTCATTTTGACTGCCTCCAGAAGTTAGATCAGATGGCAAATTGGATTTGGTGCTAGGTCTTTCCCTTTAGGTTTTACCCCAACAATGTTTTCATTAGTTTCGCTCACCTCTCGAAATCAAGCATTTTACAGCAGGTTGGAGCAGCCTGTATCTCAGCACAGGAATAAGGTAGGGAAGAATTCTAAGGCTCATTTTGACTGCCTCCAGAAGTTAGATCAGATGGCAAATTGGATTTGGTGCTAGGTCTTTCCCTTTAGGTTTTACCCCAACAATGTTTTCATTAGTTTCGCTCTCTCTCGAAATCAAGCATTTTACAGCAGGTTGGAGCAGCCTGTATCTCAGCACAGGAATAAGGTAGGGAAGAATTCTAAAGGATCATTTTGACTGCCTCCAGAAGTTAGATCAGATGGCAAATTGGATTTGGTGCTAGGTCTTTCCCTTTAGGTTTTACCCCAACAATGTTTTCATTAGTTTCGCTCACTCTCGAAATCAAGCATTTTACAGCAGGTTGGAGCAGCCTGTATCTCAGCACAGGAATAAGGTAGGGAAGAATTCTAAGGATCATTTTGACTGCCTCCAGAAGTTAGATCAGATGGCAAATTGGATTTGGTGCTAGGTCTTTCCCTTTAGGTTTTACCCCAACAATGTTTTCATTAGTTTCGCTCACTCTCGAAATCAAGCATTTTACAGCAGGTTGGAGCAGCCTGTATCTCAGCACAGGAATAAGGTAGGGAAGAATTCTAAGGCTCATTTTGACTGCCTCCAGAAGTTAGATCAGATGGCAAATTGGATTTGGTGCTAGGTCTTTCCCTTTAGGTTTTACCCCAACAATGTTTTCATTAGTTTCGCTCACTCTCGAAATCAAGCATTTTACAGCAGGTTGGAGCAGCCCTGTATCTCAGCACAGGAATAAGGTAGGGAAGAATTCTAAGGCTCATTTTGACTGCCTCCAGAAGTTAGATCAGATGGCAAATTGGATTTGGTGCTAGGTCTTTCCCTTTAGGTTTTACCCCAACAATGTTTTCATTAGTTTCGCTCACTCTCGAAATCAAGCATTTTACAGCAGGTTGGAGCAGCCTGTATCTCAGCACAGGAATAAGGTAGGGAAGAATTCTAAGGATCATTTTGACTGCCTCCAGAAGTTAGATCAGATGGCAAATTGGATTTGGTGCTAGGTCTTTCCCTTTAGGTTTTACCCCAACAATGTTTTCATTAGTTTCGCTCACTCTCGAAATCAAGCATTTTACAGCAGGTTGGAGCAGCCTGTATCTCAGCACAGGAATAAGGTAGGGAAGAATTCTAAGGATCATTTTGACTGCCTCCAGAAGTTAGATCAGATGGCAAATTGGATTTGGTGCTAGGTCTTTCCCTTTAGGTTTTACCCCAACAATGTTTTCATTAGTTTCGCTCACTCTCGAAATCAAGCATTTTACAGCAGGTTGGAGCAGCCTGTATCTCAGCACAGGAATAAGGTAGGGAAGAATTCTAAGGCTCATTTTGGACTGCCTCCAGAAGTTAGATCAGATGGCAAATTGGATTTGGTGCTAGGTCTTTCCCTTTAGGTTTTACCCCAACAATGTTTTCATTAGTTTCGCTCACTCTCGAAATCAAGCATTTTACAGTTGGAGCAGCCTGTATCTCAGCACAGGAATAAGGTAGGGAAGAATTCTAAGGATCATTTTGACTGCCTCCAGAAGTTAGATCAGATGGCAAATTGGATTTGGTGCTAGGGTCTTTCCCTTTAGGTTTTACCCCAACAATGTTTTCATTAGTTTCGCTCACTCTCGAAATCAAGCATTTTACAGCAGGTTGGAGCAGCCTGTATCTCAGCACAGGAATAAGGTAGGGAAGAATTCTAAGGATCATTTTGACTGCCTCCAGAAGTTAGATCAGATGGCAAATTGGATTTGGTGCTAGGTCTTTCCCTTTAGGTTTTACCCCAACAATGTTTTCATTAGTTTCGCTCACTCTCGAAATCAAGCATTTTACAGCAGGTTGGAGCAGCCTGTATCTCAGCACAGGAATAAGGTAGGGAAGAATTCTAAGGCTCATTTTGACTGCCTCCAGAAGTTAGATCAGATGGCAAATTGGATTTGGTGCTAGGTCTTTCCCTTTAGGTTTTACCCCAACAATGTTTTCATTAGTTTCGCTCACTCTCGAAATCAAGCATTTTACAGCAGGTTGGAGCAGCCTGTATCTCAGCACAGGAATAAGGTAGGGAAGAATTCTAAGGCTCATTTTGACTGCCTCCAGAAGTTAGATCAGATGGCAAATTGGATTTGGTGCTAGGTCTTTCCCTTTAGGTTTTACCCCAACAATGTTTTCATTAGTTTCGCTCACTCTCGAAATCAAGCATTTTACAGCAGATTGGAGCAGCCTGTATCTCAGCACAGGAATAAGGTAGGGAAGAATTCTAAGGATCATTTTGACTGCCTCCAGAAGTTAGATCAGATGGCAAATTGGATTTGGTGCTAGGTCTTTCCCTTTAGGTTTTACCCCAACAATGTTTTCATTAGTTTCGCTCACTCTCGAAATCAAGCATTTTACAGCAGGTTGGAGCAGCCTGTATCTCAGCACAGGAATAAGGTAGGGAAGAATTCTAAGGATCATTTTGACTGCCTCCAGAAGTTAGATCAGATGGCAAATTGGATTTGGTGCTAGGTCTTTCCCTTTAGGTTTTACCCCCAACAATGTTTTCATTAGTTTCGCTCACTCTCGAAATCAAGCATTTTACAGCAGGTTGGAGCAGCCTGTATCTCAGCACAGGAATAAGGTAGGGAAGAATTCAAATGCTCATTTTGACTGCCTCCAGAAGTTAGATCAGATGACAAATTGGATTTGGTGCTAGGTCTTTCCCTTTAGGTTTTACCCCAACAATGTTTTCATTAGTTTCGCTCACTCTCGAAATCAAGCATTTTACAGCAGGTTGGAGCAGCCTGTATCTCAGCACAGGAATAAGGTAGGGAAGAATTCTAAGGATCATTTTGACTGCCTCCAGAAGTTAGATCAGATGGCAAATTGGATTTGGTGCTAGGTCTTTCCCTTTAGGTTTTACCCCAGCAATGTTTTCATTAGTTTCGCTCACTCTCGAAATCAAGCATTTTACAGCAGGTTGGAGCAGCCTGTATCTCAGCACAGGAATAAGGTAGGGAAGAATTCTAAGGATCATTTTGACTGCCTCCAGAAGTTAGATCAGATGGCAAATTGGATTTGGTGCTAGGTCTTTCCCTTTAGGTTTTACCCCAACAATGTTTTCATTAGTTTCGCTCACTCTCGAAATCAAGCATTTTACAGCAGGTTGGAGCAGCCTGTATCTCAGCACAGGAATAAGGTAGGGAAGAATTCTAAGGATCATTTTGACTGCCTCCAGAAGTTAGATCAGATGGCAAATTGGATTTGGTGCTAGGTCTTTCCCTTTAGGTTTTACCCCAACAATGTTTTCATTAGTTTCGCTCACTCTCGAAATCAAGCAATTTACAGCAGGTTGGAGCAGCCTGTATCTCAGCACAGGAATAAGGTAGGGAAGAATTCTAAGGCTCATTTTGACTGCCTCCAAAAGTTAGATCAGATGGCAAATTGGATTTGGTGCTAGGTCTTTCCCTTTAGGTTTTACCCCAACAATGTTTTCATTAGTTTCGCTCACTCTCGAAATCAAGCATTTTACAGCAGGTTGGAGCAGCCTGTATCTCAGCACAGGAATAAGGTAGGGAAGAATTCTAAGGATCATTTTGACTGCCTCCAGAAGTTAGATCAGATGGCAAATTGGATTTGGTGCTAGGTCTTTCCCTTTAGGTTTTACCCCAACAATGTTTTCATTAGTTTCGCTCACTCTCGAAATCAAGCATTTTACAGCAGGTTGGAGCAGCCTGTATCTCAGCACAGGAATAAGGTAGGGAAGAATTCTAAGGATCATTTTGACTGCCTCCAGAAGTTAGATCAGATGGCAAATTGGATTTGGTGCTAGGTCTTTCCCTTTAGGTTTTACCCCAACAATGTTTTCATTAGTTTCGCTCACTCTCGAAATCAAGCATTTTACAGCAGGTTGGAGCAGCCTGTATCTCAGCACAGGAATAAGGTAGGGAA
Source organism: Melanerpes formicivorus (assembly GCF_026170545.1). Lineage (NCBI taxonomy): Eukaryota > Metazoa > Chordata > Aves > Piciformes > Picidae > Melanerpes > Melanerpes formicivorus. The sequence goes on along the minus strand of NW_027144068.1, from coordinate 5,496 downwards.
GAATTCTAAGGATCATTTTGACTGCCTCTAGAAGTTACATCAGATGGCAAATTGGATTTGGTGCTAGGTCTTTCCCTTTAGGTTTTACCCCAACAATGTTTTCATTAGTTTCGCTCACTCTCGAAATCAAGCATTTTACAGCAGGTTGGAGCAGCCTGTATCTCAGCACAGGAATAAGGTAGGGAAGAATTCTAAGGATCATTTTGACTGTCTCCAGAAGTTAGATCAGATGGCAAATTGGATTTGGTGCTAGGTCTTTCCCTTTAGGTTTTACCCCAACAATGTTTTCATTAGTTTCGCTCACTCTCGAAATCAAGCATTTTACAGCAGGTTGGAGCAGCCTGTATCTCAGCACAGGAATAAGGTAGGGAAGAATTCTAAGGATCATTTTGACTGCCTCCAGAAGTTAGATCAGATGGCAAATTGGATTTGGTGCTAGGTCTTTCCCTTTAGGTTTTACCCCAACAATGTTTTCATTAGTTTCGCTCACTCTCGAAATCAAGCATTTTACAGCAGGTTGGAGCAGCCTGTATCTCAGCACAGGAATAAGGTAGGGAAGAATTCTAAGGCTCATTTTGACTGCCTCCAGAAGTTAGATCAGATGGCAAATTGGATTTGGTGCTAGGTCTTTCCCTTTAGGTTTTACCCCAACAATGTTTTCATTAGTTTCGCTCACTCTCGAAATCAAGCATTTTACAGCAGGTTGGAGCAGCCTGTATCTCAGCACAGGAATAAGGTAGGGAAGAATTCTAAGGCTCATTTTGACTGCCTCCAGAAGTTAGATCAGATGGCAAATTGGATTTGGTGCTAGGTCTTTCCCTTTAGGTTTTACCCCAACAATGTTTTCATTAGTTTCGCTCACTCTCGAAATCAAGCATTTTACAGCAGGTTGGAGCAGCCTGTATCTCAGCACAGGAATAAGGTAGGGAAGAATTCTAAGGCTCATTTTGACTGCCTCCAGAAGTTAGATCAGATGGCAAATTGGATTTGGTGCTAGGTCTTTCCCTTTAGGTTTTACCCCAACAATGTTTTCATTAGTTTCGCTCACTCTCGAAATCAAGCATTTTACAGCAGATTGGAGCAGCCTGTATCTCAGCACAGGAATAAGGTAGGGAAGAATTCTAAGGATCATTTTGACTGCCTCCAGAAGTTAGATCAGATGGCAAATTGGATTTGGTGCTAGGTCTTTCCCCAACAATGTTTTCATTAGTTTCGCTCACTCTCGAAATCAAGCATTTTACAGCAGGTTGGAGCAGCCTGTATCTCAGCACAGGAATAAGGTAGGGAAGAATTCTAAGGATCATTTTGACTGCCTCCAGAAGTTAGATCAGATGGCAAATTGGATTTGGTGCTAGGTCTTTCCCTTTAGGTTTTACCCCAACAATGTTTTCATTAGTTTCGCTCACTCTCGAAATCAAGCATTTTACAGCAGGTTGGAGCAGCCTGTATCTCAGCACAGGAATAAGGTAGGGAAGAATTCAAATGCTCATTTTGACTGCCTCCAGAAGTTAGATCAGATGACAAATTGGATTTGGTGCTAGGTCTTTCCCTTTAGGTTTTACCCCAACAATGTTTTCATTAGTTTCGCTCACTCTCGAAATCAAGCATTTTACAGCAGGTTGGAGCAGCCTGTATCTCAGCACAGGAATAAGGTAGGGAAGAATTCTAAGGATCATTTTGACTGCCTCCAGAAGTTAGATCAGATGGCAAATTGGATTTGGTGCTAGGTCTTTCCCTTTAGGTTTTACCCCAACAATGTTTTCATTAGTTTCGCTCACTCTCGAAATCAAGCATTTTACAGCAGGTTGGAGCAGCCTGTATCTCAGCACAGGAATAAGGTAGGGAAGAATTCTAAGGCTCATTTTGACTGCCTCCAGAAGTTAGATCAGATGGCAAATTGGATTTGGTGCTAGGTCTTTCCCTTTAGGTTTTACCCCAACAATGTTTTCATTAGTTTCGCTCACTCTCGAAATCAAGCATTTTACAGCAGGTTGGAGCAGCCTGTATCTCAGCACAGGAATAAGGTAGGGAAGAATTCTAAGGATCATTTTGACTGCCTCCAGAAGTTAGATCAGATGGCAAATTGGATTTGGTGCTAGGTCTTTCCCTTTAGGTTTTACCCCAACAATGTTTTCATTAGTTTCGCTCACTCTCGAAATCAAGCATTTTACAGCAGGTTGGAGCAGCCTGTATCTCAGCACAGGAATAAGGTAGGGAAGAATTCTAAGGATCATTTTGACTGTCTCCAGAAGTTAGATCAGATGGCAAATTGGATTTGGTGCTAGGTCTTTCCCTTTAGGTTTTACCCCAACAATGTTTTCATTAGTTTCGCTCACTCTCGAAATCAAGCATTTTACAGCAGGTTGGAGCAGCCTGTATCTCAGCACAGGAATAAGGTAGGGAAGAATTCTAAGGATCATTTTGACTGCCTCCAGAAGTTAGATCAGATGGCAAATTGGATTTGGTGCTAGGTCTTTCCCTTTAGGTTTTACCCCAACAATGTTTTCATTAGTTTCGCTCACTCTCGAAATCAAGCATTTTACAGCAGGTTGGAGCAGCCTGTATCTCAGCACAGGAATAAGGTAGGGAAGAATTCTAAGGCTCATTTTGACTGCCTCCAGAAGTTAGATCAGATGGCAAATTGGATTTGGTGCTAGGTCTTTCCCTTTAGGTTTTACCCCAACAATGTTTTCATTAGTTTCGCTCACTCTCGAAATCAAGCATTTTACAGCAGGTTGGAGCAGCCTGTATCTCAGCACAGGAATAAGGTAGGGAAGAATTCTAAGGCTCATTTTGACTGCCTCCAGAAGTTAGATCAGATGGCAAATTGGATTTGGTGCTAGGTCTTTCCCTTTAGGTTTTACCCCAACAATGTTTTCATTAGTTTCGCTCACTCTCGAAATCAAGCATTTTACAGCAGGTTGGAGCAGCCTGTATCTCAGCACAGGAATAAGGTAGGGAAGAATTCTAAGGCTCATTTTGACTGCCTCCAGAAGTTAGATCAGATGGCAAATTGGATTTGGTGCTAGGTCTTTCCCTTTAGGTTTTACCCCAACAATGTTTTCATTAGTTTCGCTCACTCTCGAAATCAAGCATTTTACAGCAGATTGGAGCAGCCTGTATCTCAGCACAGGAATAAGGTAGGGAAGAATTCTAAGGATCATTTTGACTGCCTCCAGAAGTTAGATCAGATGGCAAATTGGATTTGGTGCTAGGTCTTTCCCCAACAATGTTTTCATTAGTTTCGCTCACTCTCGAAATCAAGCATTTTACAGCAGGTTGGAGCAGCCTGTATCTCAGCACAGGAATAAGGTAGGGAAGAATTCTAAGGATCATTTTGACTGCCTCCAGAAGTTAGATCAGATGGCAAATTGGATTTGGTGCTAGGTCTTTCCCTTTAGGTTTTACCCCAACAATGTTTTCATTAGTTTCGCTCACTCTCGAAATCAAGCATTTTACAGCAGGTTGGAGCAGCCTGTATCTCAGCACAGGAATAAGGTAGGGAAGAATTCAAATGCTCATTTTGACTGCCTCCAGAAGTTAGATCAGATGACAAATTGGATTTGGTGCTAGGTCTTTCCCTTTAGGTTTTACCCCAACAATGTTTTCATTAGTTTCGCTCACTCTCGAAATCAAGCATTTTACAGCAGGTTGGAGCAGCCTGTATCTCAGCACAGGAATAAGGTAGGGAAGAATTCTAAGGATCATTTTGACTGCCTCCAGAAGTTAGATCAGATGGCAAATTGGATTTGGTGCTAGGTCTTTCCCTTTAGGTTTTACCCCAACAATGTTTTCATTAGTTTCGCTCACTCTCGAAATCAAGCATTTTACAGCAGGTTGGAGCAGCCTGTATCTCAGCACAGGAATAAGGTAGGGAAGAATTCTAAGGCTCATTTTGACTGCCTCCAGAAGTTAGATCAGATGGCAAATTGGATTTGGTGCTAGGTCTTTCCCTTTAGGTTTTACCCCAACAATGTTTTCATTAGTTTCGCTCACTCTCGAAATCAAGCATTTTACAGCAGGTTGGAGCAGCCTGTATCTCAGCACAGGAATAAGGTAGGGAAGAATTCTAAGGATCATTTTGACTGCCTCCAGAAGTTAGATCAGATGGCAAATTGGATTTGGTGCTAGGTCTTTCCCTTTAGGTTTTACCCCAGCAATGTTTTCATTAGTTTCGCTCACTCTCGAAATCAAGCATTTTACAGCAGGTTGGAGCAGCCTGTATCTCAGCACAGGAATAAGGTAGGGAAGAATTCTAAGGATCATTTTGACTGCCTCCAGAAGTTAGATCAGATGGCAAATTGGATTTGGTGCTAGGTCTTTCCCTTTAGGTTTTACCCCAACAATGTTTTCATTAGTTTCGCTCACTCTCGAAATCAAGCATTTTACAGCAGGTTGGAGCAGCCTGTATCTCAGCACAGGAATAAGGTAGGGAAGAATTCTAAGGATCATTTTGACTGCCTCCAGAAGTTAGATCAGATGGCAAATTGGATTTGGTGCTAGGTCTTTCCCTTTAGGTTTTACCCCAACAATGTTTTCATTAGTTTCGCTCACTCTCGAAATCAAGCAATTTACAGCAGGTTGGAGCAGCCTGTATCTCAGCACAGGAATAAGGTAGGGAAGAATTCTAAGGCTCATTTTGACTGCCTCCAAAAGTTAGATCAGATGGCAAATTGGATTTGGTGCTAGGTCTTTCCCTTTAGGTTTTACCCCAACAATGTTTTCATTAGTTTCGCTCACTCTCGAAATCAAGCATTTTACAGCAGGTTGGAGCAGCCTGTATCTCAGCACAGGAATAAGGTAGGGAAGAATTCTAAGGATCATTTTGACTGCCTCCAGAAGTTAGATCAGATGGCAAATTGGATTTGGTGCTAGGTCTTTCCCTTTAGGTTTTACCCCAACAATGTTTTCATTAGTTTCGCTCACTCTCGAAATCAAGCATTTTACAGCAGGTTGGAGCAGCCTGTATCTCAGCACAGGAATAAGGTAGGGAAGAATTCTAAGGATCATTTTGACTGCCTCCAGAAGTTAGATCAGATGGCAAATTGGATTTGGTGCTAGGTCTTTCCCTTTAGGTTTTACCCCAACAATGTTTTCATTAGTTTCGCTCACTCTCGAAATCAAGCATTTTACAGCAGGTTGGAGCAGCCTGTATCTCAGCACAGGAATAAGGTAGGGAAGAATTCTAAGGATCATTTTGACTGCCTCCAGAAGTTACATCAGATGGCAAATTGGATTTGGTGCTAGGTCTTTCCCTTTAGGTTTTACCCCAACAATGTTTTCATTAGTTTCGCTCACTCTCGAAATCAAGCATTTTACAGCAGGTTGGAGCAGCCTGTATCTCAGCACAGGAATAAGGTAGGGAAGAATTCTAAGGATCATTTTGACTGTCTCCAGAAGTTAGATCAGATGGCAAATTGGATTTGGTGCTAGGTCTTTCCCTTTAGGTTTTACCCCAACAATGTTTTCATTAGTTTCGCTCACTCTCGAAATCAA
>NW_027144067.1:0-42622 GCF_026170545.1 Melanerpes formicivorus | reverse complement strand
TTAGTTTCGCTCACTCTCGAAATCAAGCATTTTACAGCAGGTTGGAGCAGCCTGTATCTCAGCACAGGAATAAGGTAGGGAAGAATTCTAAGGCTCATTTTGACTGCCTCCAGAAGTTAGATCAGATGGCAAATTGGATTTGGTGCTAGGTCTTTCCCTTTAGGTTTTACCCCAACAATGTTTTCATTAGTTTCGCTCACTCTCGAAAACAAGCATTTTACAGCAGGTTGGAGCAGCCTGTATCTCAGCACAGGAATAAGGTAGGGAAGAATTCTAAGGCTCATTTTGACTGCCTCCAGAAGTTAGATCAGATGGCAAATTGGATTTGGTGCTAGGTCTTTCCCTTTAGGTTTTACCCCAACAATGTTTTCATTAGTTTCGCTCACTCTCGAAATCAAGCATTTTACAGCAGGTTGGAGCAGCCTGTATCTCAGCACAGGAATAAGGTAGGGAAGAATTCTAAGGCTCATTTTGACTGCCTCCAGAAGTTAGATCAGATGGCAAATTGGATTTGGTGCTAGGTCTTTCCCTTTAGGTTTTACCCCAACAATGTTTTCATTAGTTTCGCTCACTCTCGAAATCAAGCATTTTACAGCAGGTTGGAGCAGCCTGTATCTCAGCACAGGAATAAGGTAGGGAAGAATTCTAAGGATCATTTTTACTGCCTCCAGAAGTTAGATCAGATGGCAAATTGGATTTGGTGCTAGGTCTTTCCCTTTAGGTTTTACCCCAACAATGTTTTCATTAGTTTCGCTCACTCTCGAAATCAAGCATTTTACAGCAGGTTGGAGCAGCCTGTATCTCAGCACAGGAATAAGGTAGGGAAGAATTCTAAGGCTCATTTTGACTGCCTCCAGAAGTTAGATCAGATGGCAAATTGGATTTGGTGCTAGGTCTTTCCCTTTAGGTTTTACCCCAACAATGTTTTCATTAGTTTCGCTCACTCTCGAAAACAAGCATTTTACAGCAGGTTGGAGCAGCCTGTATCTCAGCACAGGAATAAGGTAGGGAAGAATTCTAAGGATCATTTTGACTGCCTCCAGAAGTTAGATCAGATGGCAAATTGGATTTGGTGCTAGGTCTTTCCCTTTAGGTTTTACCCCAACAATGTTTTCATTAGTTTCGCTCACTCTCGAAATCAAGCATTTTACAGCAGGTTGGAGCAGCCTGTATCTCAGCACAGGAATAAGGTAGGGAAGAATTCTAAGGATCATTTTGACTGCCTCCAGAAGTTAGATCAGATGGCAAATTGGATTTGGTGCTAGGTCTTTCCCTTTAGGTTTTACCCCAACAATGTTTTCATTAGTTTCGCTCACTCTCGAAATCAAGCATTTTACAGCAGGTTGGAGCAGCCTGTATCTCAGCACAGGAATAAGGTAGGGAAGAATTCTAAGGCTCATTTTGACTGCCTCCAGAAGTTAGATCAGATGGCAAATTGGATTTGGTGCTAGGTCTTTCCCTTTAGGTTTTACCCCAACAATGTTTTCATTAGTTTTGCTCACTCTCGAAATCAAGCATTTTACAGCAGGTTGGAGCAGCCTGTATCTCAGCACAGGAATAAGGTAGGGAAGAATTCTAAGGCTCATTTTGACTGCCTCCAGAAGTTAGATCAGATGGCAAATTGGATTTGGTGCTAGGTCTTTCCCTTTAGGTTTTACCCCAACAATGTTTTCATTAGTTTCGCTCACTCTCGAAATCAAGCATTTTACAGCAGGTTGGAGCAGCCTGTATCTCAGCACAGGAATAAGGTAGGGAAGAATTCTAAGGCTCATTTTGACTGCCTCCAGAAGTTAGATCAGATGGCAAATTGGATTTGGTGCTAGGTCTTTCCCTTTAGGTTTTACCCCAACAATGTTTTCATTAGTTTCGCTCACTCTCGAAATCAAGCATTTTACAGCAGGTTGGAGCAGCCTGTATCTCAGCACAGGAATAAGGTAGGGAAGAATTCTAAGGCTCATTTTGACTGCCTCCAGAAGTTAGATCAGATGGCAAATTGGATTTGGTGCTAGGTCTTTCCCTTTAGGTTTTACCCCAACAATGTTTTCATTAGTTTCGCTCACTCTCGAAATCAAGCATTTTACAGCAGGTTGGAGCAGCCTGTATCTCAGCACAGGAATAAGGTAGGGAAGAATTCTAAGGCTCATTTTGACTGCCTCCAGAAGTTAGATCAGATGGCAAATTGGATTTGGTGCTAGGTCTTTCCCTTTAGGTTTTACCCCAACAATGTTTTCATTAGTTTCGCTCACTCTCGAAATCAAGCATTTTACAGCAGGTTGGAGCAGCCTGTATCTCAGCACAGGAATAAGGTAGGGAAGAATTCTAAGGATCATTTTGACTGCCTCCAGAAGTTAGATCAGATGGCAAATTGGATTTGGTGCTAGGTCTTTCCCTTTAGGTTTTACCCCAACAATGTTTTCATTAGTTTCGCTCACTCTCGAAATCAAGCATTTTACAGCAGGTTGGAGCAGCCTGTATCTCAGCACAGGAATAAGGTAGGGAAGAATTCTAAGGCTCATTTTGACTGCCTCCAGAAGTTAGATCAGATGGCAAATTGGATTTGGTGCTAGGTCTTTCCCTTTAGGTTTTACCCCAACAATGTTTTCATTAGTTTCGCTCACTCTCGAAATCAAGCATTTTACAGCAGGTTGGAGCAGCCTGTATCTCAGCACAGGAATAAGGTAGGGAAGAATTCTAAGGCTCATTTTGACTGCCTCCAGAAGTTAGATCAGATGGCAAATTGGATTTGGTGCTAGGTCTTTCCCTTTAGGTTTTACCCCAACAATGTTTTCATTAGTTTCGCTCACTCTCGAAATCAAGCATTTTACAGCAGGTTGGAGCAGCCTGTATCTCAGCACAGGAATAAGGTAGGGAAGAATTCTAAGGATCATTTTGACTGCCTCCAGAAGTTAGATCAGATGGCAAATTGGATTTGGTGCTAGGTCTTTCCCTTTAGGTTTTACCCCAACAATGTTTTCATTAGTTTCGCTCACTCTCGAAATCAAGCATTTTACAGCAGGTTGGAGCAGCCTGTATCTCAGCACAGGAATAAGGTAGGGAAGAATTCTAAGGCTCATTTTGACTGCCTCCAGAAGTTAGATCAGATGGCAAATTGGATTTGGTGCTAGGTCTTTCCCTTTAGGTTTTACCCCAACAATGTTTTCATTAGTTTCGCTCACTCTCGAAATCAAGCATTTTACAGCAGGTTGGAGCAGCCTGTATCTCAGCACAGGAATAAGGTAGGGAAGAATTCTAAGGCTCATTTTGACTGCCTCCAGAAGTTAGATCAGATGGCAAATTGGATTTGGTGCTAGGTCTTTCCCTTTAGGTTTTACCCCAACAATGTTTTCATTAGTTTCGCTCACTCTCGAAATCAAGCATTTTACAGCAGGTTGGAGCAGCCTGTATCTCAGCACAGGAATAAGGTAGGGAAGAATTCTAAGGCTCATTTTGACTGCCTCCAGAAGTTAGATCAGATGGCAAATTGGATTTGGTGCTAGGTCTTTCCCTTTAGGTTTTACCCCAACAATGTTTTCATTAGTTTCGCTCACTCTCGAAATCAAGCATTTTACAGCAGGTTGGAGCAGCCTGTATCTCAGCACAGGAATAAGGTAGGGAAGAATTCTAAGGCTCATTTTGACTGCCTCCAGAAGTTAGATCAGATGGCAAATTGGATTTGGTGCTAGGTCTTTCCCTTTAGGTTTTACCCCAACAATGTTTTCATTAGTTTCGCTCACTCTCGAAATCAAGCATTTTACAGCAGGTTGGAGCAGCCTGTATCTCAGCACAGGAATAAGGTAGGGAAGAATTCTAAGGATCATTTTGACTGCCTCCAGAAGTTAGATCAGATGGCAAATTGGATTTGGTGCTAGGTCTTTCCCTTTAGGTTTTACCCCAACAATGTTTTCATTAGTTTCGCTCACTCTCGAAATCAAGCATTTTACAGCAGGTTGGAGCAGCCTGTATCTCAGCACAGGAATAAGGTAGGGAAGAATTCTAAGGCTCATTTTGACTGCCTCCAGAAGTTAGATCAGATGGCAAATTGGATTTGGTGCTAGGTCTTTCCCTTTAGGTTTTACCCCAACAATGTTTTCATTAGTTTCGCTCACTCTCGAAATCAAGCATTTTACAGCAGGTTGGAGCAGCCTGTATCTCAGCACAGGAATAAGGTAGGGAAGAATTCAAATGCTCATTTTGACTGCCTCCAGAAGTTAGATCAGATGGCAAATTGGATTTGGTGCTAGGTCTTTCCCTTTAGGTTTTACCCCAACAATGTTTTCATTAGTTTCGCTCACTCTCGAAATCAAGCATTTTACAGCAGGTTGGAGCAGCCTGTATCTCAGCTCAGGAATAAGGTAGGGAAGAATTCTAAGGCTCATTTTGACTGCCTCCAGAAGTTAGATCAGATGGCAAATTGGATTTGGTGCTAGGTCTTTCCCTTTAGGTTTTACCCCAACAATGTTTTCATTAGTTTCGCTCACTCTCGAAATCAAGCATTTTACAGCAGGTTGGAGCAGCCTGTATCTCAGCACAGGAATAAGGTAGGGAAGAATTCTAAGGCTCATTTTGACTGCCTCCAGAAGTTAGATCAGATGGCAAATTGGATTTGGTGCTAGGTCTTTCCCTTTAGGTTTTACCCCAACAATGTTTTCATTAGTTTCGCTCACTCTCGAAATCAAGCATTTTACAGCAGGTTGGAGCAGCCTGTATCTCAGCACAGGAATAAGGTAGGGAAGAATTCTAAGGCTCATTTTGACTGCCTCCAGAAGTTAGATCAGATGGCAAATTGGATTTGGTGCTAGGTCTTTCCCTTTAGGTTTTACCCCAACAATGTTTTCATTAGTTTCGCTCACTCTCGAAATCAAGCATTTTACAGCAGGTTGGAGCAGCCTGTATCTCAGCACAGGAATAAGGTAGGGAAGAATTCTAAGGCTCATTTTGACTGCCTCCAGAAGTTAGATCAGATGGCAAATTGGATTTGGTGCTAGGTCTTTCCCTTTAGGTTTTACCCCAACAATGTTTTCATTAGTTTCGCTCACTCTCGAAATCAAGCATTTTACAGCAGGTTGGAGCAGCCTGTATCTCAGCACAGGAATAAGGTAGGGAAGAATTCTAAGGCTCATTTTGACTGCCTCCAGAAGTTAGATCAGATGGCAAATTGGATTTGGTGCTAGGTCTTTCCCTTTAGGTTTTACCCCAACAATGTTTTCATTAGTTTCGCTCACTCTCGAAATCAAGCATTTTACAGCAGGTTGGAGCAGCCTGTATCTCAGCACAGGAATAAGGTAGGGAAGAATTCTAAGGATCATTTTGACTGCCTCCAGAAGTTAGATCAGATGGCAAATTGGATTTGGTGCTAGGTCTTTCCCTTTAGGTTTTACCCCAACAATGTTTTCATTAGTTTCGCTCACTCTCGAAATCAAGCATTTTACAGCAGGTTGGAGCAGCCTGTATCTCAGCACAGGAATAAGGTAGGGAAGAATTCTAAGGCTCATTTTGACTGCCTCCAGAAGTTAGATCAGATGGCAAATTGGATTTGGTGCTAGGTCTTTCCCTTTAGGTTTTACCCCAACAATGTTTTCATTAGTTTCGCTCACTCTCGAAATCAAGCATTTTACAGCAGGTTGGAGCAGCCTGTATCTCAGCACAGGAATAAGGTAGGGAAGAATTCTAAGGATCATTTTGACTGCCTCCAGAAGTTAGATCAGATGGCAAATTGGATTTGGTGCTAGGTCTTTCCCTTTAGGTTTTACCCCAACAATGTTTTCATTAGTTTCGCTCACTCTCGAAATCAAGCATTTTACAGCAGGTTGGAGCAGCCTGTATCTCAGCACAGGAATAAGGTAGGGAAGAATTCTAAGGCTCATTTTGACTGCCTCCAGAAGTTAGATCAGATGGCAAATTGGATTTGGTGCTAGGTCTTTCCCTTTAGGTTTTACCCCAACAATGTTTTCATTAGTTTCGCTCACTCTCGAAATCAAGCATTTTACAGCAGGTTGGAGCAGCCTGTATCTCAGCACAGGAATAAGGTAGGGAAGAATTCTAAGGATCATTTTTACTGCCTCCAGAAGTTAGATCAGATGGCAAATTGGATTTGGTGCTAGGTCTTTCCCTTTAGGTTTTACCCCAACAATGTTTTCATTAGTTTCGCTCACTCTCGAAATCAAGCATTTTACAGCAGGTTGGAGCAGCCTGTATCTCAGCACAGGAATAAGGTAGGGAAGAATTCTAAGGCTCATTTTGACTGCCTCCAGAAGTTAGATCAGATGGCAAATTGGATTTGGTGCTAGGTCTTTCCCTTTAGGTTTTACCCCAACAATGTTTTCATTAGTTTCGCTCACTCTCGAAATCAAGCATTTTACAGCAGGTTGGAGCAGCCTGTATCTCAGCACAGGAATAAGGTAGGGAAGAATTCTAAGGCTCATTTTGACTGCCTCCAGAAGTTAGATCAGATGGCAAATTGGATTTGGTGCTAGGTCTTTCCCTTTAGGTTTTACCCCAACAATGTTTTCATTAGTTTCGCTCACTCTCGAAATCAAGCATTTTACAGCAGGTTGGAGCAGCCTGTATCTCAGCACAGGAATAAGGTAGGGAAGAATTCTAAGGATCATTTTGACTGCCTCCAGAAGTTAGATCAGATGGCAAATTGGATTTGGTGCTAGGTCTTTCCCTTTAGGTTTTACCCCAACAATGTTTTCATTAGTTTCGCTCACTCTCGAAATCAAGCATTTTACAGCAGGTTGGAGCAGCCTGTATCTCAGCACAGGAATAAGGTAGGGAAGAATTCTAAGGCTCATTTTGACTGCCTCCAGAAGTTAGATCAGATGGCAAATTGGATTTGGTGCTAGGTCTTTCCCTTTAGGTTTTACCCCAACAATGTTTTCATTAGTTTCGCTCACTCTCGAAATCAAGCATTTTACAGCAGGTTGGAGCAGCCTGTATCTCAGCACAGGAATAAGGTAGGGAAGAATTCTAAGGCTCATTTTGACTGCCTCCAGAAGTTAGATCAGATGGCAAATTGGATTTGGTGCTAGGTCTTTCCCTTTAGGTTTTACCCCAACAATGTTTTCATTAGTTTCGCTCACTCTCGAAATCAAGCATTTTACAGCAGGTTGGAGCAGCCTGTATCTCAGCACAGGAATAAGGTAGGGAAGAATTCTAAGGATCATTTTTACTGCCTCCAGAAGTTAGATCAGATGGCAAATTGGATTTGGTGCTAGGTCTTTCCCTTTAGGTTTTACCCCAACAATGTTTTCATTAGTTTCGCTCACTCTCGAAATCAAGCATTTTACAGCAGGTTGGAGCAGCCTGTATCTCAGCACAGGAATAAGGTAGGGAAGAATTCTAAGGCTCATTTTGACTGCCTCCAGAAGTTAGATCAGATGGCAAATTGGATTTGGTGCTAGGTCTTTCCCTTTAGGTTTTACCCCAACAATGTTTTCATTAGTTTCGCTCACTCTCGAAATCAAGCATTTTACAGCAGGTTGGAGCAGCCTGTATCTCAGCACAGGAATAAGGTAGGGAAGAATTCTAAGGCTCATTTTGACTGCCTCCAGAAGTTAGATCAGATGGCAAATTGGATTTGGTGCTAGGTCTTTCCCTTTAGGTTTTACCCCAACAATGTTTTCATTAGTTTCGCTCACTCTCGAAATCAAGCATTTTACAGCAGGTTGGAGCAGCCTGTATCTCAGCACAGGAATAAGGTAGGGAAGAATTCTAAGGATCATTTTGACTGCCTCCAGAAGTTAGATCAGATGGCAAATTGGATTTGGTGCTAGGTCTTTCCCTTTAGGTTTTACCCCAACAATGTTTTCATTAGTTTCGCTCACTCTCGAAATCAAGCATTTTACAGCAGGTTGGAGCAGCCTGTATCTCAGCACAGGAATAAGGTAGGGAAGAATTCTAAGGCTCATTTTGACTGCCTCCAGAAGTTAGATCAGATGGCAAATTGGATTTGGTGCTAGGTCTTTCCCTTTAGGTTTTACCCCAACAATGTTTTCATTAGTTTCGCTCACTCTCGAAATCAAGCATTTTACAGCAGGTTGGAGCAGCCTGTATCTCAGCACAGGAATAAGGTAGGGAAGAATTCAAAGGCTCATTTTGACTGCCTCCAGAAGTTAGATCAGATGGCAAATTGGATTTGGTGCTAGGTCTTTCCCTTTAGGTTTTACCCCAACAATGTTTTCATTAGTTTCGCTCACTCTCGAAATCAAGCATTTTACAGCAGGTTGGAGCAGCCTGTATCTCAGCACAGGAATAAGGTAGGGAAGAATTCTAAGGCTCATTTTGACTGCCTCCAGAAGTTAGATCAGATGGCAAATTGGATTTGGTGCTAGGTCTTTCCCTTTAGGTTTTACCCCAACAATGTTTTCATTAGTTTCGCTCACTCTCGAAATCAAGCATTTTACAGCAGGTTGGAGCAGCCTGTATCTCAGCACAGGAATAAGGTAGGGAAGAATTCAAATGCTCATTTTGACTGCCTCCAGAAGTTAGATCAGATGGCAAATTGGATTTGGTGCTAGGTCTTTCCCTTTAGGTTTTACCCCAACAATGTTTTCATTAGTTTCGCTCACTCTCGAAATCAAGCATTTTACAGCAGGTTGGAGCAGCCTGTATCTCAGCTCAGGAATAAGGTAGGGAAGAATTCTAAGGCTCATTTTGACTGCCTCCAGAAGTTAGATCAGATGGCAAATTGGATTTGGTGCTAGGTCTTTCCCTTTAGGTTTTACCCCAACAATGTTTTCATTAGTTTCGCTCACTCTCGAAATCAAGCATTTTACAGCAGGTTGGAGCAGCCTGTATCTCAGCACAGGAATAAGGTAGGGAAGAATTCTAAGGCTCATTTTGACTGCCTCCAGAAGTTAGATCAGATGGCAAATTGGATTTGGTGCTAGGTCTTTCCCTTTAGGTTTTACCCCAACAATGTTTTCATTAGTTTCGCTCACTCTCGAAATCAAGCATTTTACAGCAGGTTGGAGCAGCCTGTATCTCAGCACAGGAATAAGGTAGGGAAGAATTCTAAGGCTCATTTTGACTGCCTCCAGAAGTTAGATCAGATGGCAAATTGGATTTGGTGCTAGGTCTTTCCCTTTAGGTTTTACCCCAACAATGTTTTCATTAGTTTCGCTCACTCTCGAAATCAAGCATTTTACATCAGGTTGGAGCAGCCTGTATCTCAGCACAGGAATAAGGTAGGGAAGAATTCTAAGGCTCATTTTGACTGCCTCCAGAAGTTAGATCAGATGGCAAATTGGATTTGGTGCTAGGTCTTTCCCTTTAGGTTTTACCCCAACAATGTTTTCATTAGTTTCGCTCACTCTCGAAATCAAGCATTTTACAGCAGGTTGGAGCAGCCTGTATCTCAGCACAGGAATAAGGTAGGGAAGAATTCTAAGGCTCATTTTGACTGCCTCCAGAAGTTAGATCAGATGGCAAATTGGATTTGGTGCTAGGTCTTTCCCTTTAGGTTTTACCCCAACAATGTTTTCATTAGTTTCGCTCACTCTCGAAATCAAGCATTTTACAGCAGGTTGGAGCAGCCTGTATCTCAGCACAGGAATAAGGTAGGGAAGAATTCTAAGGATCATTTTGACTGCCTCCAGAAGTTAGATCAGATGGCAAATTGGATTTGGTGCTAGGTCTTTCCCTTTAGGTTTTACCCCAACAATGTTTTCATTAGTTTCGCTCACTCTCGAAATCAAGCATTTTACAGCAGGTTGGAGCAGCCTGTATCTCAGCACAGGAATAAGGTAGGGAAGAATTCTAAGGATCATTTTGACTGCCTCCAGAAGTTAGATCAGATGGCAAATTGGATTTGGTGCTAGGTCTTTCCCTTTAGGTTTTACCCCAACAATGTTTTCATTAGTTTCGCTCACTCTCGAAATCAAGCATTTTACAGCAGGTTGGAGCAGCCTGTATCTCAGCACAGGAATAAGGTAGGGAAGAATTCTAAGGCTCATTTTGACTGCCTCCAGAAGTTAGATCAGATGGCAAATTGGATTTGGTGCTAGGTCTTTCCCTTTAGGTTTTACCCCAACAATGTTTTCATTAGTTTCGCTCACTCTCGAAATCAAGCATTTTACAGCAGGTTGGAGCAGCCTGTATCTCAGCACAGGAATAAGGTAGGGAAGAATTCTAAGGCTCATTTTGACTGCCTCCAGAAGTTAGATCAGATGGCAAATTGGATTTGGTGCTAGGTCTTTCCCTTTAGGTTTTACCCCAACAATGTTTTCATTAGTTTCGCTCACTCTCGAAATCAAGCATTTTACAGCAGGTTGGAGCAGCCTGTATCTCAGCACAGGAATAAGGTAGGGAAGAATTCTAAGGATCATTTTGACTGCCTCCAGAAGTTAGATCAGATGGCAAATTGGATTTGGTGCTAGGTCTTTCCCTTTAGGTTTTACCCCAACAATGTTTTCATTAGTTTCGCTCACTCTCGAAATCAAGCATTTTACAGCAGGTTGGAGCAGCCTGTATCTCAGCACAGGAATAAGGTAGGGAAGAATTCTAAGGCTCATTTTGACTGCCTCCAGAAGTTAGATCAGATGGCAAATTGGATTTGGTGCTAGGTCTTTCCCTTTAGGTTTTACCCCAACAATGTTTTCATTAGTTTCGCTCACTCTCGAAATCAAGCATTTTACAGCAGGTTGGAGCAGCCTGTATCTCAGCACAGGAATAAGGTAGGGAAGAATTCAAATGCTCATTTTGACTGCCTCCAGAAGTTAGATCAGATGGCAAATTGGATTTGGTGCTAGGTCTTTCCCTTTAGGTTTTACCCCAACAATGTTTTCATTAGTTTCGCTCACTCTCGAAATCAAGCATTTTACAGCAGGTTGGAGCAGCCTGTATCTCAGCACAGGAATAAGGTAGGGAAGAATTCTAAGGCTCATTTTGACTGCCTCCAGAAGTTAGATCAGATGGCAAATTGGATTTGGTGCTAGGTCTTTCCCTTTAGGTTTTACCCCAACAATGTTTTCATTAGTTTCGCTCACTCTCGAAATCAAGCATTTTACAGCAGGTTGGAGCAGCCTGTATCTCAGCACAGGAATAAGGTAGGGAAGAATTCTAAGGCTCATTTTGACTGCCTCCAGAAGTTAGATCAGATGGCAAATTGGATTTGGTGCTAGGTCTTTCCCTTTAGGTTTTACCCCAACAATGTTTTCATTAGTTTCGCTCACTCTCGAAATCAAGCATTTTACAGCAGGTTGGAGCAGCCTGTATCTCAGCACAGGAATAAGGTAGGGAAGAATTCTAAGGATCATTTTGACTGCCTCCAGAAGTTAGATCAGATGGCAAATTGGATTTGGTGCTAGGTCTTTCCCTTTAGGTTTTACCCCAACAATGTTTTCATTAGTTTCGCTCACTCTCGAAATCAAGCATTTTACAGCAGGTTGGAGCAGCCTGTATCTCAGCACAGGAATAAGGTAGGGAAGAATTCTAAGGCTCATTTTGACTGCCTCCAGAAGTTAGATCAGATGGCAAATTGGATTTGGTGCTAGGTCTTTCCCTTTAGGTTTTACCCCAACAATGTTTTCATTAGTTTCGCTCACTCTCGAAATCAAGCATTTTACAGCAGGTTGGAGCAGCCTGTATCTCAGCACAGGAATAAGGTAGGGAAGAATTCTAAGGCTCATTTTGACTGCCTCCAGAAGTTAGATCAGATGGCAAATTGGATTTGGTGCTAGGTCTTTCCCTTTAGGTTTTACCCCAACAATGTTTTCATTAGTTTCGCTCACTCTCGAAATCAAGCATTTTACAGCAGGTTGGAGCAGCCTGTATCTCAGCACAGGAATAAGGTAGGGAAGAATTCTAAGGATCATTTTGACTGCCTCCAGAAGTTAGATCAGATGGCAAATTGGATTTGGTGCTAGGTCTTTCCCTTTAGGTTTTACCCCAACAATGTTTTCATTAGTTTCGCTCACTCTCGAAATCAAGCATTTTACAGCAGGTTGGAGCAGCCTGTATCTCAGCACAGGAATAAGGTAGGGAAGAATTCTAAGGATCATTTTGACTGCCTCCAGAAGTTAGATCAGATGGCAAATTGGATTTGGTGCTAGGTCTTTCCCTTTAGGTTTTACCCCAACAATGTTTTCATTAGTTTCGCTCACTCTCGAAATCAAGCATTTTACAGCAGGTTGGAGCAGCCTGTATCTCAGCACAGGAATAAGGTAGGGAAGAATTCAAATACTCATTTTGACTGCCTCCAGAAGTTAGATCAGATGGCAAATTGGATTTGGTGCTAGGTCTTTCCCTTTAGGTTTTACCCCAACAATGTTTTCATTAGTTTCGCTCACTCTCGAAATCAAGCATTTTACAGCAGGTTGGAGCAGCCTGTATCTCAGCACAGGAATAAGGTAGGGAAGAATTCTAAGGCTCATTTTGACTGCCTCCAGAAGTTAGATCAGATGGCAAATTGGATTTGGTGCTAGGTCTTTCCCTTTAGGTTTTACCCCAACAATGTTTTCATTAGTTTCGCTCACTCTCGAAATCAAGCATTTTACAGCAGGTTGGAGCAGCCTGTATCTCAGCACAGGAATAAGGTAGGGAAGAATTCTAAGGCTCATTTTGACTGCCTCCAGAAGTTAGATCAGATGGCAAATTGGATTTGGTGCTAGGTCTTTCCCTTTAGGTTTTACCCCAACAATGTTTTCATTAGTTTCACTCACTCTCGAAATCAAGCATTTTACAGCAGGTTGGAGCAGCCTGTATCTCAGCACAGGAATAAGGTAGGGAAGAATTCTAAGGCTCATTTTGACTGCCTCCAGAAGTTAGATCAGATGGCAAATTGGATTTGGTGCTAGGTCTTTCCCTTTAGGTTTTACCCCAACAATGTTTTCATTAGTTTCGCTCACTCTCGAAATCAAGCATTTTACAGCAGGTTGGAGCAGCCTGTATCTCAGCACAGGAATAAGGTAGGGAAGAATTCTAAGGATCATTTTGACTGCCTCCAGAAGTTAGATCAGATGGCAAATTGGATTTGGTGCTAGGTCTTTCCCTTTAGGTTTTACCCCAACAATGTTTTCATTAGTTTCACTCACTCTCGAAATCAAGCATTTTACAGCAGGTTGGAGCAGCCTGTATCTCAGCACAGGAATAAGGTAGGGAAGAATTCTAAGGATCATTTTGACTGCCTCCAGAAGTTAGATCAGATGGCAAATTGGATTTGGTGCTAGGTCTTTCCCTTTAGGTTTTACCCCAACAATGTTTTCATTAGTTTCGCTCACTCTCGAAATCAAGCATTTTACAGCAGGTTGGAGCAGCCTGTATCTCAGCACAGGAATAAGGTAGGGAAGAATTCAAATGCTCATTTTGACTGCCTCCAGAAGTTAGATCAGATGGCAAATTGGATTTGGTGCTAGGTCTTTCCCTTTAGGTTTTACCCCAACAATGTTTTCATTAGTTTCGCTCACTCTCGAAATCAAGCATTTTACAGCAGGTTGGAGCAGCCTGTATCTCAGCACAGGAATAAGGTAGGGAAGAATTCTAAGGATCATTTTGACTGCCTCCAGAAGTTAGATCAGATGGCAAATTGGATTTGGTGCTAGGTCTTTCCCTTTAGGTTTTACCCCAACAATGTTTTCATTAGTTTCGCTCACTCTCGAAATCAAGCATTTTACAGCAGGTTGGAGCAGCCTGTATCTCAGCACAGGAATAAGGTAGGGAAGAATTCTAAGGATCATTTTGACTGCCTCCAGAAGTTAGATCAGATGGCAAATTGGATTTGGTGCTAGGTCTTTCCCTTTAGGTTTTTACCCCAACAATGTTTTCATTAGTTTCGCTCACTCTCGAAATCAAGCATTTTACAGCAGGTTGGAGCAGCCTGTATCTCAGCACAGGAATAAGGTAGGGAAGAATTCTAAGGATCATTTTGACTGCCTCCAGAAGTTAGATCAGATGGCAAATTGGATTTGGTGCTAGGTCTTTCCCTTTAGGTTTTACCCCAACAATGTTTTCATTAGTTTCGCTCACTCTCGAAATCAAGCATTTTACAGCAGGTTGGAGCAGCCTGTATCTCAGCACAGGAATAAGGTAGGGAAGAATTCTAAGGCTCATTTTGACTGCCTCCAGAAGTTAGATCAGATGGCAAATTGGATTTGGTGCTAGGTCTTTCCCTTTAGGTTTTACCCCAACAATGTTTTCATTAGTTTCGCTCACTCTCGAAATCAAGCATTTTACAGCAGGTTGGAGCAGCCTGTATCTCAGCACAGGAATAAGGTAGGGAAGAATTCTAAGGATCATTTTGACTGCCTCCAGAAGTTAGATCAGATGGCAAATTGGATTTGGTGCTAGGTCTTTCCCTTTAGGTTTTACCCCAACAATGTTTTCATTAGTTTCGCTCACTCTCGAAATCAAGCATTTTACAGCAGGTTGGAGCAGCCTGTATCTCAGCACAGGAATAAGGTAGGGAAGAATTCTAAGGCTCATTTTGACTGCCTCCAGCAGTTAGATCAGATGGCAAATTGGATTTGGTGCTAGGTCTTTCCCTTTAGGTTTTACCCCAACAATGTTTTCATTAGTTTCGCTCACTCTCGAAATCAAGCATTTTACAGCAGGTTGGAGCAGCCTGTATCTCAGCACAGGAATAAGGTAGGGAAGAATTCAAATGCTCATTTTGACTGCCTCCAGAAGTTAGATCAGATGGCAAATTGGATTTGGTGCTAGGTCTTTCCCTTTAGGTTTTACCCCAACAATGTTTTCATTAGTTTCGCTCACTCTCGAAATCAAGCATTTTACAGCAGGTTGGAGCAGCCTGTATCTCAGCACAGGAATAAGGTAGGGAAGAATTCTAAGGCTCATTTTGACTGCCTCCAGAAGTTAGATCAGATGGCAAATTGGATTTGGTGCTAGGTCTTTCCCTTTAGGTTTTACCCCAACAATGTTTTCATTAGTTTCGCTCACTCTCGAAATCAAGCATTTTACAGCAGGTTGGAGCAGCCTGTATCTCAGCACAGGAATAAGGTAGGGAAGAATTCAAATGCTCATTTTGACTGCCTCCAGAAGTTAGATCAGATGGCAAATTGGATTTGGTGCTAGGTCTTTCCCTTTAGGTTTTACCCCAACAATGTTTTCATTAGTTTCGCTCACTCTCGAAATCAAGCATTTTACAGCAGGTTGGAGCAGCCTGTATCTCAGCACAGGAATAAGGTAAGGAAGAATTCAAAGGCTCATTTTGACTGCCTCCAGAAGTTAGATCAGATGGCAAATTGGATTTGGTGCTAGGTCTTTCCCTTTAGGTTTTACCCCAACAATGTTTTCATTAGTTTCGCTCACTCTCGAAATCAAGCATTTTACAGCAGGTTGGAGCAGCCTGTATCTCAGCACAGGAATAAGGTAGGGAAGAATTCTAAGGCTCATTTTGACTGCCTCCAGAAGTTAGATCAGATGGCAAATTGGATTTGGTGCTAGGTCTTTCCCTTTAGGTTTTACCCCAACAATGTTTTCATTAGTTTCGCTCACTCTCGAAATCAAGCATTTTACAGCAGGTTGGAGCAGCCTGTATCTCAGCACAGGAATAAGGTAGGGAAGAATTCTAAGGCTCATTTTGACTGCCTCCAGAAGTTAGATCAGATGGCAAATTGGATTTGGTGCTAGGTCTTTCCCTTTAGGTTTTACCCCAACAATGTTTTCATTAGTTTCGCTCACTCTCGAAATCAAGCATTTTACAGCAGGTTGGAGCAGCCTGTATCTCAGCACAGGAATAAGGTAGGGAAGAATTCTAAGGATCATTTTGACTGCCTCCAGAAGTTAGATCAGATGGCAAATTGGATTTGGTGCTAGGTCTTTCCCTTTAGGTTTTACCCCAACAATGTTTTCATTAGTTTCGCTCACTCTCGAAATCAAGCATTTTACAGCAGGTTGGAGCAGCCTGTATCTCAGCACAGGAATAAGGTAGGGAAGAATTCTAAGGATCATTTTGACTGCCTCCAGAAGTTAGATCAGATGGCAAATTGGATTTGGTGCTAGGTCTTTCCCTTTAGGTTTTACCCCAACAATGTTTTCATTAGTTTCGCTCACTCTCGAAATCAAGCATTTTACAGCAGGTTGGAGCAGCCTGTATCTCAGCACAGGAATAAGGTAGGGAAGAATTCTAAGGCTCATTTTGACTGCCTCCAGAAGTTAGATCAGATGGCAAATTGGATTTGGTGCTAGGTCTTTCCCTTTAGGTTTTACCCCAACAATGTTTTCATTAGTTTCGCTCACTCTCGAAATCAAGCATTTTACAGCAGGTTGGAGCAGCCTGTATCTCAGCACAGGAATAAGGTAGGGAAGAATTCTAAGGATCATTTTGACTGCCTCCAGAAGTTAGATCAGATGGCAAATTGGATTTGGTGCTAGGTCTTTCCCTTTAGGTTTTACCCCAACAATGTTTTCATTAGTTTCGCTCACTCTCGAAATCAAGCATTTTACAGCAGGTTGGAGCAGCCTGTATCTCAGCACAGGAATAAGGTAGGGAAGAATTCAAATGCTCATTTTGACTGCCTCCAGAAGTTAGATCAGATGGCAAATTGGATTTGGTGCTAGGTCTTTCCCTTTAGGTTTTACCCCAACAATGTTTTCATTAGTTTCGCTCACTCTCGAAATCAAGCATTTTACAGCAGGTTGGAGCAGCCTGTATCTCAGCACAGGAATAAGGTAGGGAAGAATTCTAAGGCTCATTTTGACTGCCTCCAGAAGTTAGATCAGATGGCAAATTGGATTTGGTGCTAGGTCTTTCCCTTTAGGTTTTACCCCAACAATGTTTTCATTAGTTTCGCTCACTCTCGAAATCAAGCATTTTACAGCAGGTTGGAGCAGCCTGTATCTCAGCACAGGAATAAGGTAGGGAAGAATTCAAATGCTCATTTTGACTGCCTCCAGAAGTTAGATCAGATGGCAAATTGGATTTGGTGCTAGGTCTTTCCCTTTAGGTTTTACCCCAACAATGTTTTCATTAGTTTCGCTCACTCTCGAAATCAAGCATTTTACAGCAGGTTGGAGCAGCCTGTATCTCAGCACAGGAATAAGGTAAGGAAGAATTCAAAGGCTCATTTTGACTGCCTCCAGAAGTTAGATCAGATGGCAAATTGGATTTGGTGCTAGGTCTTTCCCTTTAGGTTTTACCCCAACAATGTTTTCATTAGTTTCGCTCACTCTCGAAATCAAGCATTTTACAGCAGGTTGGAGCAGCCTGTATCTCAGCACAGGAATAAGGTAGGGAAGAATTCTAAGGATCATTTTGACTGCCTCCAGAAGTTAGATCAGATGGCAAATTGGATTTGGTGCTAGGTCTTTCCCTTTAGGTTTTACCCCAACAATGTTTTCATTAGTTTCGCTCACTCTCGAAATCAAGCATTTTACAGCAGGTTGGAGCAGCCTGTATCTCAGCACAGGAATAAGGTAGGGAAGAATTCTAAGGCTCATTTTGACTGCCTCCAGAAGTTAGATCAGATGGCAAATTGGATTTGGTGCTAGGTCTTTCCCTTTAGGTTTTACCCCAACAATGTTTTCATTAGTTTCGCTCACTCTCGAAATCAAGCATTTTACAGCAGGTTGGAGCAGCCTGTATCTCAGCACAGGAATAAGGTAGGGAAGAATTCTAAGGCTCATTTTGACTGCCTCCAGAAGTTAGATCAGATGGCAAATTGGATTTGGTGCTAGGTCTTTCCC
Organism: Melanerpes formicivorus; assembly: GCF_026170545.1. NCBI lineage: Eukaryota > Metazoa > Chordata > Aves > Piciformes > Picidae > Melanerpes > Melanerpes formicivorus. The sequence goes on along the minus strand of NW_027144067.1, from coordinate 24,979 downwards.
TTTAGGTTTTACCCCAACAATGTTTTCATTAGTTTCGCTCACTCTCGAAATCAAGCATTTTACAGCAGGTTGGAGCAGCCTGTATCTCAGCACAGGAATAAGGTAGGGAAGAATTCTAAGGATCATTTTGACTGCCTCCAGAAGTTAGATCAGATGGCAAATTGGATTTGGTGCTAGGTCTTTCCCTTTAGGTTTTACCCCAACAATGTTTTCATTAGTTTCGCTCACTCTCGAAATCAAGCATTTTACAGCAGGTTGGAGCAGCCTGTATCTCAGCACAGGAATAAGGTAGGGAAGAATTCTAAGGCTCATTTTGACTGCCTCCAGAAGTTAGATCAGATGGCAAATTGGATTTGGTGCTAGGTCTTTCCCTTTAGGTTTTACCCCAACAATGTTTTCATTAGTTTCGCTCACTCTCGAAATCAAGCATTTTACAGCAGGTTGGAGCAGCCTGTATCTCAGCACAGGAATAAGGTAGGGAAGAATTCTAAGGCTCATTTTGACTGCCTCCAGAAGTTAGATCAGATGGCAAATTGGATTTGGTGCTAGGTCTTTCCCTTTAGGTTTTACCCCAACAATGTTTTCATTAGTTTCGCTCACTCTCGAAATCAAGCATTTTACAGCAGGTTGGAGCAGCCTGTATCTCAGCACAGGAATAAGGTAGGGAAGAATTCTAAGGCTCATTTTGACTGCCTCCAGAAGTTAGATCAGATGGCAAATTGGATTTGGTGCTAGGTCTTTCCCTTTAGGTTTTACCCCAACAATGTTTTCATTAGTTTCGCTCACTCTCGAAATCAAGCATTTTACAGCAGGTTGGAGCAGCCTGTATCTCAGCACAGGAATAAGGTAGGGAAGAATTCTAAGGCTCATTTTGACTGCCTCCAGAAGTTAGATCAGATGGCAAATTGGATTTGGTGCTAGGTCTTTCCCTTTAGGTTTTACCCCAACAATGTTTTCATTAGTTTCGCTCACTCTCGAAATCAAGCATTTTACAGCAGGTTGGAGCAGCCTGTATCTCAGCACAGGAATAAGGTAGGGAAGAATTCTAAGGCTCATTTTGACTGCCTCCAGAAGTTAGATCAGATGGCAAATTGGATTTGGTGCTAGGTCTTTCCCTTTAGGTTTTACCCCAACAATGTTTTCATTAGTTTCGCTCACTCTCGAAATCAAGCATTTTACAGCAGGTTGGAGCAGCCTGTATCTCAGCACAGGAATAAGGTAGGGAAGAATTCTAAGGCTCATTTTGACTGCCTCCAGAAGTTAGATCAGATGGCAAATTGGATTTGGTGCTAGGTCTTTCCCTTTAGGTTTTACCCCAACAATGTTTTCATTAGTTTCGCTCACTCTCGAAATCAAGCATTTTACAGCAGGTTGGAGCAGCCTGTATCTCAGCACAGGAATAAGGTAGGGAAGAATTCTAAGGCTCATTTTGACTGCCTCCAGAAGTTAGATCAGATGGCAAATTGGATTTGGTGCTAGGTCTTTCCCTTTAGGTTTTACCCCAACAATGTTTTCATTAGTTTCGCTCACTCTCGAAATCAAGCATTTTACAGCAGGTTGGAGCAGCCTGTATCTCAGCACAGGAATAAGGTAGGGAAGAATTCAAAGGCTCATTTTGACTGCCTCCAGAAGTTAGATCAGATGGCAAATTGGATTTGGTGCTAGGTCTTTCCCTTTAGGTTTTACCCCAACAATGTTTTCATTAGTTTCGCTCACTCTCGAAATCAAGCATTTTACAGCAGGTTGGAGCAGCCTGTATCTCAGCACAGGAATAAGGTAGGGAAGAATTCAAATGCTCATTTTGACTGCCTCCAGAAGTTAGATCAGATGGCAAATTGGATTTGGTGCTAGGTCTTTCCCTTTAGGTTTTACCCCAACAATGTTTTCATTAGTTTCGCTCACTCTCGAAATCAAGCATTTTACAGCAGGTTGGAGCAGCCTGTATCTCAGCACAGGAATAAGGTAAGGAAGAATTCTAAGGCTCATTTTGACTGCCTCCAGAAGTTAGATCAGATGGCAAATTGGATTTGGTGCTAGGTCTTTCCCTTTAGGTTTTACCCCAACAATGTTTTCATTAGTTTCGCTCACTCTCGAAATCAAGCATTTTACAGCAGGTTGGAGCAGCCTGTATCTCAGCACAGGAATAAGGTAGGGAAGAATTCTAAGGATCATTTTGACTGCCTCCAGAAGTTAGATCAGATGGCAAATTGGATTTGGTGCTAGGTCTTTCCCTTTAGGTTTTACCCCAACAATGTTTTCATTAGTTTCGCTCACTCTCGAAATCAAGCATTTTACAGCAGGTTGGAGCAGCCTGTATCTCAGCACAGGAATAAGGTAGGGAAGAATTCTAAGGCTCATTTTGACTGCCTCCAGAAGTTAGATCAGATGGCAAATTGGATTTGGTGCTAGGTCTTTCCCTTTAGGTTTTACCCCAACAATGTTTTCATTAGTTTCGCTCACTCTCGAAATCAAGCATTTTACAGCAGGTTGGAGCAGCCTGTATCTCAGCACAGGAATAAGGTAGGGAAGAATTCTAAGGCTCATTTTGACTGCCTCCAGAAGTTAGATCAGATGGCAAATTGGATTTGGTGCTAGGTCTTTCCCTTTAGGTTTTACCCCAACAATGTTTTCATTAGTTTCGCTCACTCTCGAAATCAAGCATTTTACAGCAGGTTGGAGCAGCCTGTATCTCAGCACAGGAATAAGGTAGGGAAGAATTCTAAGGCTCATTTTGACTGCCTCCAGAAGTTAGATCAGATGGCAAATTGGATTTGGTGCTAGGTCTTTCCCTTTAGGTTTTACCCCAACAATGTTTTCATTAGTTTCGCTCACTCTCGAAATCAAGCATTTTACAGCAGGTTGGAGCAGCCTGTATCTCAGCACAGGAATAAGGTAGGGAAGAATTCTAAGGATCATTTTGACTGCCTCCAGAAGTTAGATCAGATGGCAAATTGGATTTGGTGCTAGGTCTTTCCCTTTAGGTTTTACCCCAACAATGTTTTCATTAGTTTCGCTCACTCTCGAAATCAAGCATTTTACAGCAGGTTGGAGCAGCCTGTATCTCAGCACAGGAATAAGGTAGGGAAGAATTCTAAGGCTCATTTTGACTGCCTCCAGAAGTTAGATCAGATGGCAAATTGGATTTGGTGCTAGGTCTTTCCCTTTAGGTTTTACCCCAACAATGTTTTCATTAGTTTCGCTCACTCTCGAAATCAAGCATTTTACAGCAGGTTGGAGCAGCCTGTATCTCAGCACAGGAATAAGGTAGGGAAGAATTCTAAGGCTCATTTTGACTGCCTCCAGAAGTTAGATCAGATGGCAAATTGGATTTGGTGCTAGGTCTTTCCCTTTAGGTTTTACCCCAACAATGTTTTCATTAGTTTCGCTCACTCTCGAAATCAAGCATTTTACAGCAGGTTGGAGCAGCCTGTATCTCAGCACAGGAATAAGGTAGGGAAGAATTCTAAGGCTCATTTTGACTGCCTCCAGAAGTTAGATCAGATGGCAAATTGGATTTGGTGCTAGGTCTTTCCCTTTAGGTTTTACCCCAACAATGTTTTCATTAGTTTCGCTCACTCTCGAAATCAAGCATTTTACAGCAGGTTGGAGCAGCCTGTATCTCAGCACAGGAATAAGGTAGGGAAGAATTCTAAGGCTCATTTTGACTGCCTCCAGAAGTTAGATCAGATGGCAAATTGGATTTGGTGCTAGGTCTTTCCCTTTAGGTTTTACCCCAACAATGTTTTCATTAGTTTCGCTCACTCTTGAAATCAAGCATTTTACAGCAGGTTGGAGCAGCCTGTATCTCAGCACAGGAATAAGGTAGGGAAGAATTCTAAGGATCATTTTGACTGCCTCCAGAAGTTAGATCAGATGGCAAATTGGATTTGGTGCTAGGTCTTTCCCTTTAGGTTTTACCCCAACAATGTTTTCATTAGTTTCGCTCACTCTCGAAATCAAGCATTTTACAGCAGGTTGGAGCAGCCTGTATCTCAGCACAGGAATAAGGTAGGGAAGAATTCTAAGGCTCATTTTGACTGCCTCCAGAAGTTAGATCAGATGGCAAATTGGATTTGGTGCTAGGTCTTTCCCTTTAGGTTTTACCCCAACAATGTTTTCATTAGTTTCGCTCACTCTCGAAATCAAGCATTTTACAGCAGGTTGGAGCAGCCTGTATCTCAGCACAGGAATAAGGTAGGGAAGAATTCTAAGGATCATTTTGACTGCCTCCAGAAGTTAGATCAGATGGCAAATTGGATTTGGTGCTAGGTCTTTCCCTTTAGGTTTTACCCCAACAATGTTTTCATTAGTTTCGCTCACTCTCGAAATCAAGCATTTTACAGCAGGTTGGAGCAGCCTGTATCTCAGCACAGGAATAAGGTAGGGAAGAATTCTAAGGCTCATTTTGACTGCCTCCAGAAGTTAGATCAGATGGCAAATTGGATTTGGTGCTAGGTCTTTCCCTTTAGGTTTTACCCCAACAATGTTTTCATTAGTTTCGCTCACTCTCGAAATCAAGCATTTTACAGCAGGTTGGAGCAGCCTGTATCTCAGCACAGGAATAAGGTAGGGAAGAATTCAAAGGCTCATTTTGACTGCCTCCAGAAGTTAGATCAGATGGCAAATTGGATTTGGTGCTAGGTCTTTCCCTTTAGGTTTTACCCCAACAATGTTTTCATTAGTTTCGCTCACTCTCGAAATCAAGCATTTTACAGCAGGTTGGAGCAGCCTGTATCTCAGCACAGGAATAAGGTAGGGAAGAATTCTAAGGATCATTTTGACTGCCTCCAGAAGTTAGATCAGATGGCAAATTGGATTTGGTGCTAGGTCTTTCCCTTTTGGTTTTACCCCAACAATGTTTTCATTAGTTTCGCTCACTCTCGAAATCAAGCATTTTACAGCAGGTTGGAGCAGCCTGTATCTCAGCACAGGAATAAGGTAGGGAAGAATTCAAATGCTCATTTTGACTGCCTCCAGAAGTTAGATCAGATGGCAAATTGGATTTGGTGCTAGGTCTTTCCCTTTAGGTTTTACCCCAACAATGTTTTCATTAGTTTCGCTCACTCTCGAAATCAAGCATTTTACAGCAGGTTGGAGCAGCCTGTATCTCAGCACAGGAATAAGGTAGGGAAGAATTCAAAGGCTCATTTTGACTGCCTCCAGAAGTTAGATCAGATGGCAAATTGGATTTGGTGCTAGGTCTTTCCCTTTAGGTTTTACCCCAACAATGTTTTCATTAGTTTCGCTCACTCTCGAAATCAAGCATTTTACAGCAGGTTGGAGCAGCCTGTATCTCAGCACAGGAATAAGGTAGGGAAGAATTCTAAGGCTCATTTTGACTGCCTCCAGAAGTTAGATCAGATGGCAAATTGGATTTGGTGCTAGGTCTTTCCCTTTAGGTTTTACCCCAACAATGTTTTCATTAGTTTCGCTCACTCTCGAAATCAAGCATTTTACAGCAGGTTGGAGCAGCCTGTATCTCAGCACAGGAATAAGGTAGGGAAGAATTCTAAGGCTCATTTTGACTGCCTCCAGAAGTTAGATCAGATGGCAAATTGGATTTGGTGCTAGGTCTTTCCCTTTAGGTTTTACCCCAACAATGTTTTCATTAGTTTCGCTCACTCTCGAAATCAAGCATTTTACAGCAGGTTGGAGCAGCCTGTATCTCAGCACAGGAATAAGGTAGGGAAGAATTCAAATGCTCATTTTGACTGCCTCCAGAAGTTAGATCAGATGGCAAATTGGATTTGGTGCTAGGTCTTTCCCTTTAGGTTTTACCCCAACAATGTTTTCATTAGTTTCGCTCACTCTCGAAATCAAGCATTTTACAGCAGGTTGGAGCAGCCTGTATCTCAGCACAGGAATAAGGTAGGGAAGAATTCTAAGGCTCATTTTGACTGCCTCCAGAAGTTAGATCAGATGGCAAATTGGATTTGGTGCTAGGTCTTTCCCTTTAGGTTTTACCCCAACAATGTTTTCATTAGTTTCGCTCACTCTCGAAATCAAGCATTTTACAGCAGGTTGGAGCAGCCTGTATCTCAGCACAGGAATAAGGTAGGGAAGAATTCTAAGGCTCATTTTGACTGCCTCCAGAAGTTAGATCAGATGGCAAATTGGATTTGATGCTAGGTCTTTCCCTTTAGGTTTTACCCCAACAATGTTTTCATTAGTTTCGCTCACTCTCGAAATCAAGCATTTTACAGCAGGTTGGAGCAGCCTGTATCTCAGCACAGGAATAAGGTAGGGAAGAATTCTAAGGATCATTTTGACTGCCTCCAGAAGTTAGATCAGATGGCAAATTGGATTTGGTGCTAGGTCTTTCCCTTTAGGTTTTACCCCAACAATGTTTTCATTAGTTTCGCTCACTCTCGAAATCAAGCATTTTACAGCAGGTTGGAGCAGCCTGTATCTCAGCACAGGAATAAGGTAGGGAAGAATTCTAAGGCTCATTTTGACTGCCTCCAGAAGTTAGATCAGATGGCAAATTGGATTTGGTGCTAGGTCTTTCCCTTTAGGTTTTACCCCAACAATGTTTTCATTAGTTTCGCTCACTCTCGAAATCAAGCATTTTACAGCAGGTTGGAGCAGCCTGTATCTCAGCACAGGAATAAGGTAGGGAAGAATTCTAAGGATCATTTTGACTGCCTCCAGAAGTTAGATCAGATGGCAAATTGGATTTGGTGCTAGGTCTTTCCCTTTAGGTTTTACCCCAACAATGTTTTCATTAGTTTCGCTCACTCTCGAAATCCAGCATTTTACAGCAGGTTGGAGCAGCCTGTATCTCAGCACAGGAATAAGGTAGGGAAGAATTCTAAGGATCATTTTGACTGCCTCCAGAAGTTAGATCAGATGGCAAATTGGATTTGGTGCTAGGTCTTTCCCTTTAGGTTTTACCCCAACAATGTTTTCATTAGTTTCGCTCACTCTCGAAATCAAGCATTTTACAGCAGGTTGGAGCAGCCTGTATCTCAGCACAGGAATAAGGTAGGGAAGAATTCTAAGGCTCATTTTGACTGCCTCCAGAAGTTAGATCAGATGGCAAATTGGATTTGGTGCTAGGTCTTTCCCTTTAGGTTTTACCCCAACAATGTTTTCATTAGTTTCGCTCACTCTCGAAATCAAGCATTTTACAGCAGGTTGGAGCAGCCTGTATCTCAGCACAGGAATAAGGTAGGGAAGAATTCAAATGCTCATTTTGACTGCCTCCAGAAGTTAGATCAGATGGCAAATTGGATTTGGTGCTAGGTCTTTCCCTTTAGGTTTTACCCCAACAATGTTTTCATTAGTTTCGCTCACTCTCGAAATCAAGCATTTTACAGCAGGTTGGAGCAGCCTGTATCTCAGCACAGGAATAAGGTAGGGAAGAATTCAAATGCTCATTTTGACTGCCTCCAGAAGTTAGATCAGATGGCAAATTGGATTTGGTGCTAGGTCTTTCCCTTTAGGTTTTACCCCAACAATGTTTTCATTAGTTTCGCTCACTCTCGAAATCAAGCATTTTACAGCAGGTTGGAGCAGCCTGTATCTCAGCACAGGAATAAGGTAGGGAAGAATTCTAAGGCTCATTTTGACTGCCTCCAGAAGTTAGATCAGATGGCAAATTGGATTTGATGCTAGGTCTTTCCCTTTAGGTTTTACCCCAACAATGTTTTCATTAGTTTCGCTCACTCTCGAAATCAAGCATTTTACAGCAGGTTGGAGCAGCCTGTATCTCAGCACAGGAATAAGGTAGGGAAGAATTCTAAGGCTCATTTTGACTGCCTCCAGAAGTTAGATCAGATGGCAAATTGGATTTGGTGCTAGGTCTTTCCCTTTAGGTTTTACCCCAACAATGTTTTCATTAGTTTCGCTCACTCTCGAAATCAAGCATTTTACAGCAGGTTGGAGCAGCCTGTATCTCAGCACAGGAATAAGGTAGGGAAGAATTCTAAGGCTCATTTTGACTGCCTCCAGAAGTTAGATCAGATGGCAAATTGGATTTGGTGCTAGGTCTTTCCCTTTAGGTTTTACCCCAACAATGTTTTCATTAGTTTCGCTCACTCTCGAAATCAAGCATTTTACAGCAGGTTGGAGCAGCCTGTATCTCAGCACAGGAATAAGGTAGGGAAGAATTCTAAGGCTCATTTTGACTGCCTCCAGAAGTTAGATCAGATGGCAAATTGGATTTGGTGCTAGGTCTTTCCCTTTAGGTTTTACCCCAACAATGTTTTCATTAGTTTCGCTCACTCTCGAAATCAAGCATTTTACAGCAGGTTGGAGCAGCCTGTATCTCAGCACAGGAATAAGGTAGGGAAGAATTCTAAGGCTCATTTTGACTGCCTCCAGAAGTTAGATCAGATGGCAAATTGGATTTGGTGCTAGGTCTTTCCCTTTAGGTTTTACCCCAACAATGTTTTCATTAGTTTCGCTCACTCTCGAAATCAAGCATTTTACAGCAGGTTGGAGCAGCCTGTATCTCAGCACAGGAATAAGGTAGGGAAGAATTCTAAGGCTCATTTTGACTGCCTCCAGAAGTTAGATCAGATGGCAAATTGGATTTGGTGCTAGGTCTTTCCCTTTAGGTTTTACCCCAACAATGTTTTCATTAGTTTCGCTCACTCTCGAAATGAGGCATTTTACAGCAGGTTGGAGCAGCCTGTATCTCAGCACAGGAATAAGGTAGGGAAGAATTCTAAGGCTCATTTTGACTGCCTCCAGAAGTTAGATCAGATGGCAAATTGGATTTGGTGCTAGGTCTTTCCCTTTAGGTTTTACCCCAACAATGTTTTCATTAGTTTCGCTCACTCTCGAAATCAAGCATTTTACAGCAGGTTGGAGCAGCCTGTATCTCAGCACAGGAATAAGGTAGGGAAGAATTCTAAGGCTCATTTTGACTGCCTCCAGAAGTTAGATCAGATGGCAAATTGGATTTGGTGCTAGGTCTTTCCCTTTAGGTTTTACCCCAACAATGTTTTCATTAGTTTCGCTCACTCTCGAAATCAAGCATTTTACAGCAGGTTGGAGCAGCCTGTATCTCAGCACAGGAATAAGGTAGGGAAGAATTCTAAGGCTCATTTTGACTGCCTCCAGAAGTTAGATCAGATGGCAAATTGGATTTGGTGCTAGGTCTTTCCCTTTAGGTTTTACCCCAACAATGTTTTCATTAGTTTCGCTCACTCTCGAAATCAAGCATTTTACAGCAGGTTGGAGCAGCCTGTATCTCAGCACAGGAATAAGGTAGGGAAGAATTCTAAGGCTCATTTTGACTGCCTCCAGAAGTTAGATCAGATGGCAAATTGGATTTGGTGCTAGGTCTTTCCCTTTAGGTTTTACCCCAACAATGTTTTCATTAGTTTCGCTCACTCTCGAAATCAAGCATTTTACAGCAGGTTGGAGCAGCCTGTATCTCAGCACAGGAATAAGGTAGGGAAGAATTCTAAGGCTCATTTTGACTGCCTCCAGAAGTTAGATCAGATGGCAAATTGGATTTGGTGCTAGGTCTTTCCCTTTAGGTTTTACCCCAACAATGTTTTCATTAGTTTCGCTCACTCTCGAAATCAAGCATTTTACAGCAGGTTGGAGCAGCCTGTATCTCAGCACAGGAATAAGGTAGGGAAGAATTCTAAGGCTCATTTTGACTGCCTCCAGAAGTTAGATCAGATGGCAAATTGGATTTGGTGCTAGGTCTTTCCCTTTAGGTTTTACCCCAACAATGTTTTCATTAGTTTCGCTCACTCTCGAAATCAAGCATTTTACAGCAGGTTGGAGCAGCCTGTATCTCAGCACAGGAATAAGGTAGGGAAGAATTCTAAGGCTCATTTTGACTGCCTCCAGAAGTTAGATCAGATGGCAAATTGGATTTGGTGCTAGGTCTTTCCCTTTAGGTTTTACCCCAACAATGTTTTCATTAGTTTCGCTCACTCTCGAAATCAAGCATTTTACAGCAGGTTGGAGCAGCCTGTATCTCAGCACAGGAATAAGGTAGGGAAGAATTCTAAGGCTCATTTTGACTGCCTCCAGAAGTTAGATCAGATGGCAAATTGGATTTGGTGCTAGGTCTTTCCCTTTAGGTTTTACCCCAACAATGTTTTCATTAGTTTCGCTCACTCTCGAAATCAAGCATTTTACAGCAGGTTGGAGCAGCCTGTATCTCAGCACAGGAATAAGGTAGGGAAGAATTCTAAGGCTCATTTTGACTGCCTCCAGAAGTTAGATCAGATGGCAAATTGGATTTGGTGCTAGGTCTTTCCCTTTAGGTTTTACCCCAACAATGTTTTCATTAGTTTCGCTCACTCTCGAAATCAAGCATTTTACAGCAGGTTGGAGCAGCCTGTATCTCAGCACAGGAATAAGGTAGGGAAGAATTCTAAGGCTCATTTTGACTGCCTCCAGAAGTTAGATCAGATGGCAAATTGGATTTGGTGCTAGGTCTTTCCCTTTAGGTTTTACCCCAACAATGTTTTCATTAGTTTCGCTCACTCTCGAAATCAAGCATTTTACAGCAGGTTGGAGCAGCCTGTATCTCAGCACAGGAATAAGGTAGGGAAGAATTCTAAGGCTCATTTTGACTGCCTCCAGAAGTTAGATCAGATGGCAAATTGGATTTGGTGCTAGGTCTTTCCCTTTAGGTTTTACCCCAACAATGTTTTCATTAGTTTCGCTCACTCTCGAAATCAAGCATTTTACAGCAGGTTGGAGCAGCCTGTATCTCAGCACAGGAATAAGGTAGGGAAGAATTCTAAGGCTCATTTTGACTGCCTCCAGAAGTTAGATCAGATGGCAAATTGGATTTGGTGCTAGGTCTTTCCCTTTAGGTTTTACCCCAACAATGTTTTCATTAGTTTCGCTCACTCTCGAAATCAAGCATTTTACAGCAGGTTGGAGCAGCCTGTATCTCAGCACAGGAATAAGGTAGGGAAGAATTCTAAGGATCATTTTGACTGCCTCCAGAAGTTAGATCAGATGGCAAATTGGATTTGGTGCTAGGTCTTTCCCTTTAGGTTTTACCCCAACAATGTTTTCATTAGTTTCGCTCACTCTCGAAATGAGGCATTTTACAGCAGGTTGGAGCAGCCTGTATCTCAGCACAGGAATAAGGTAGGGAAGAATTCTAAGGCTCATTTTGACTGCCTCCAGAAGTTAGATCAGATGGCAAATTGGATTTGGTGCTAGGTCTTTCCCTTTAGGTTTTACCCCAACAATGTTTTCATTAGTTTCGCTCACTCTCGAAATCAAGCATTTTACAGCAGGTTGGAGCAGCCTGTATCTCAGCACAGGAATAAGGTAGGGAAGAATTCTAAGGCTCATTTTGACTGCCTCCAGAAGTTAGATCAGATGGCAAATTGGATTTGGTGCTAGGTCTTTCCCTTTAGGTTTTACCCCAACAATGTTTTCATTAGTTTCGCTCACTCTCGAAATCAAGCATTTTACAGCAGGTTGGAGCAGCCTGTATCTCAGCACAGGAATAAGGTAGGGAAGAATTCTAAGGCTCATTTTGACTGCCTCCAGAAGTTAGATCAGATGGCAAATTGGATTTGGTGCTAGGTCTTTCCCTTTAGGTTTTACCCCAACAATGTTTTCATTAGTTTCGCTCACTCTCGAAATCAAGCATTTTACAGCAGGTTGGAGCAGCCTGTATCTCAGCACAGGAATAAGGTAGGGAAGAATTCTAAGGCTCATTTTGACTGCCTCCAGAAGTTAGATCAGATGGCAAATTGGATTTGGTGCTAGGTCTTTCCCTTTAGGTTTTACCCCAACAATGTTTTCATTAGTTTCGCTCACTCTCGAAATCAAGCATTTTACAGCAGGTTGGAGCAGCCTGTATCTCAGCACAGGAATAAGGTAGGGAAGAATTCTAAGGCTCATTTTGACTGCCTCCAGAAGTTAGATCAGATGGCAAATTGGATTTGGTGCTAGGTCTTTCCCTTTAGGTTTTACCCCAACAATGTTTTCATTAGTTTCGCTCACTCTCGAAATCAAGCATTTTACAGCAGGTTGGAGCAGCCTGTATCTCAGCACAGGAATAAGGTAGGGAAGAATTCTAAGGCTCATTTTGACTGCCTCCAGAAGTTAGATCAGATGGCAAATTGGATTTGGTGCTAGGTCTTTCCCTTTAGGTTTTACCCCAACAATGTTTTCATTAGTTTCGCTCACTCTCGAAATGAGGCATTTTACAGTAGGTTGGAGCAGCCTGTATCTCAGCACAGGAATAAGGTAGGGAAGAATTCTAAGGCTCATTTTGACTGCCTCCAGAAGTTAGATCAGATGGCAAATTGGATTTGGTGCTAGGTCTTTCCCTTTAGGTTTTACCCCAACAATGTTTTCATTAGTTTCGCTCACTCTCGAAATCAAGCATTTTACAGCAGGTTGGAGCAGCCTGTATCTCAGCACAGGAATAAGGTAGGGAAGAATTCTAAGGCTCATTTTGACTGCCTCCAGAAGTTAGATCAGATGGCAAATTGGATTTGGTGCTAGGTCTTTCCCTTTAGGTTTTACCCCAACAATGTTTTCATTAGTTTCGCTCACTCTCGAAATCAAGCATTTTACAGCAGGTTGGAGCAGCCTGTATCTCAGCACAGGAATAAGGTAGGGAAGAATTCTAAGGCTCATTTTGACTGCCTCCAGAAGTTAGATCAGATGGCAAATTGGATTTGGTGCTAGGTCTTTCCCTTTAGGTTTTACCCCAACAATGTTTTCATTAGTTTCGCTCACTCTCGAAATCAAGCATTTTACAGCAGGTTGGAGCAGCCTGTATCTCAGCACAGGAATAAGGTAGGGAAGAATTCTAAGGCTCATTTTGACTGCCTCCAGAAGTTAGATCAGATGGCAAATTGGATTTGGTGCTAGGTCTTTCCCTTTAGGTTTTACCCCAACAATGTTTTCATTAGTTTCGCTCACTCTCGAAATCAAGCATTTTACAGCAGGTTGGAGCAGCCTGTATCTCAGCACAGGAATAAGGTAGGGAAGAATTCTAAGGCTCATTTTGACTGCCTCCAGAAGTTAGATCAGATGGCAAATTGGATTTGGTGCTAGGTCTTTCCCTTTAGGTTTTACCCCAACAATGTTTTCATTAGTTTCGCTCACTCTCGAAATCAAGCATTTTACAGCAGGTTGGAGCAGCCTGTATCTCAGCACAGGAATAAGGTAGGGAAGAATTCTAAGGCTCATTTTGACTGCCTCCAGAAGTTAGATCAGATGGCAAATTGGATTTGGTGCTAGGTCTTTCCCTTTAGGTTTTACCCCAACAATGTTTTCATTAGTTTCGCTCACTCTCGAAATCAAGCATTTTACAGCAGGTTGGAGCAGCCTGTATCTCAGCACAGGAATAAGGTAGGGAAGAATTCTAAGGCTCATTTTGACTGCCTCCAGAAGTTAGATCAGATGGCAAATTGGATTTGGTGCTAGGTCTTTCCCTTTAGGTTTTACCCCAACAATGTTTTCATTAGTTTCGCTCACTCTCGAAATCAAGCATTTTACAGCAGGTTGGAGCAGCCTGTATCTCAGCACAGGAATAAGGTAGGGAAGAATTCTAAGGCTCATTTTGACTGCCTCCAGAAGTTAGATCAGATGGCAAATTGGATTTGGTGCTAGGTCTTTCCCTTTAGGTTTTACCCCAACAATGTTTTCATTAGTTTCGCTCACTCTCGAAATCAAGCATTTTACAGCAGGTTGGAGCAGCCTGTATCTCAGCACAGGAATAAGGTAGGGAAGAATTCTAAGGCTCATTTTGACTGCCTCCAGAAGTTAGATCAGATGGCAAATTGGATTTGGTGCTAGGTCTTTCCCTTTAGGTTTTACCCCAACAATGTTTTCATTAGTTTCGCTCACTCTCGAAATCAAGCATTTTACAGCAGGTTGGAGCAGCCTGTATCTCAGCACAGGAATAAGGTAGGGAAGAATTCTAAGGCTCATTTTGACTGCCTCCAGAAGTTAGATCAGATGGCAAATTGGATTTGGTGCTAGGTCTTTCCCTTTAGGTTTTACCCCAACAATGTTTTCATTAGTTTCGCTCACTCTCGAAATCAAGCATTTTACAGCAGGTTGGAGCAGCCTGTATCTCAGCACAGGAATAAGGTAGGGAAGAATTCTAAGGCTCATTTTGACTGCCTCCAGAAGTTAGATCAGATGGCAAATTGGATTTGGTGCTAGGTCTTTCCCTTTAGGTTTTACCCCAACAATGTTTTCATTAGTTTCGCTCACTCTCGAAATCAAGCATTTTACAGCAGGTTGGAGCAGCCTGTATCTCAGCACAGGAATAAGGTAGGGAAGAATTCTAAGGCTCATTTTGACTGCCTCCAGAAGTTAGATCAGATGGCAAATTGGATTTGGTGCTAGGTCTTTCCCTTTAGGTTTTACCCCAACAATGTTTTCATTAGTTTCGCTCACTCTCGAAATCAAGCATTTTACAGCAGGTTGGAGCAGCCTGTATCTCAGCACAGGAATAAGGTAGGGAAGAATTCTAAGGCTCATTTTGACTGCCTCCAGAAGTTAGATCAGATGGCAAATTGGATTTGGTGCTAGGTCTTTCCCTTTAGGTTTTACCCCAACAATGTTTTCATTAGTTTCGCTCACTCTCGAAATCAAGCATTTTACAGCAGGTTGGAGCAGCCTGTATCTCAGCACAGGAATAAGGTAGGGAAGAATTCTAAGGCTCATTTTGACTGCCTCCAGAAGTTAGATCAGATGGCAAATTGGATTTGGTGCTAGGTCTTTCCCTTTAGGTTTTACCCCAACAATGTTTTCATTAGTTTCGCTCACTCTCGAAATCAAGCATTTTACAGCAGGTTGGAGCAGCCTGTATCTCAGCACAGGAATAAGGTAGGGAAGAATTCTAAGGCTCATTTTGACTGCCTCCAGAAGTTAGATCAGATGGCAAATTGGATTTGGTGCTAGGTCTTTCCCTTTAGGTTTTACCCCAACAATGTTTTCATTAGTTTCGCTCACTCTCGAAATCAAGCATTTTACAGCAGGTTGGAGCAGCCTGTATCTCAGCACAGGAATAAGGTAGGGAAGAATTCTAAGGCTCATTTTGACTGCCTCCAGAAGTTAGATCAGATGGCAAATTGGATTTGGTGCTAGGTCTTTCCCTTTAGGTTTTACCCCAACAATGTTTTCATTAGTTTCGCTCACTCTCGAAATCAAGCATTTTACAGCAGGTTGGAGCAGCCTGTATCTCAGCACAGGAATAAGGTAGGGAAGAATTCTAAGGCTCATTTTGACTGCCTCCAGAAGTTAGATCAGATGGCAAATTGGATTTGGTGCTAGGTCTTTCCCTTTAGGTTTTACCCCAACAATGTTTTCATTAGTTTCGCTCACTCTCGAAATCAAGCATTTTACAGCAGGTTGGAGCAGCCTGTATCTCAGCACAGGAATAAGGTAGGGAAGAATTCTAAGGCTCATTTTGACTGCCTCCAGAAGTTAGATCAGATGGCAAATTGGATTTGGTGCTAGGTCTTTCCCTTTAGGTTTTACCCCAACAATGTTTTCATTAGTTTCGCTCACTCTCGAAATCAAGCATTTTACAGCAGGTTGGAGCAGCCTGTATCTCAGCACAGGAATAAGGTAGGGAAGAATTCTAAGGCTCATTTTGACTGCCTCCAGAAGTTAGATCAGATGGCAAATTGGATTTGGTGCTAGGTCTTTCCCTTTAGGTTTTACCCCAACAATGTTTTCATTAGTTTCGCTCACTCTCGAAATCAAGCATTTTACAGCAGGTTGGAGCAGCCTGTATCTCAGCACAGGAATAAGGTAGGGAAGAATTCTAAGGCTCATTTTGACTGCCTCCAGAAGTTAGATCAGATGGCAAATTGGATTTGGTGCTAGGTCTTTCCCTTTAGGTTTTACCCCAACAATGTTTTCATTAGTTTCGCTCACTCTCGAAATCAAGCATTTTACAGCAGGTTGGAGCAGCCTGTATCTCAGCACAGGAATAAGGTAGGGAAGAATTCTAAGGCTCATTTTGACTGCCTCCAGAAGTTAGATCAGATGGCAAATTGGATTTGGTGCTAGGTCTTTCCCTTTAGGTTTTACCCCAACAATGTTTTCATTAGTTTCGCTCACTCTCGAAATCAAGCATTTTACAGCAGGTTGGAGCAGCCTGTATCTCAGCACAGGAATAAGGTAGGGAAGAATTCTAAGGCTCATTTTGACTGCCTCCAGAAGTTAGATCAGATGGCAAATTGGATTTGGTGCTAGGTCTTTCCCTTTAGGTTTTACCCCAACAATGTTTTCATTAGTTTCGCTCACTCTCGAAATCAAGCATTTTACAGCAGGTTGGAGCAGCCTGTATCTCAGCACAGGAATAAGGTAGGGAAGAATTCTAAGGATCATTTTGACTGCCTCCAGAAGTTAGATCAGATGGCAAATTGGATTTGGTGCTAGGTCTTTCCCTTTAGGTTTTACCCCAACAATGTTTTCATTAGTTTCGCTCACTCTCGAAATCAAGCATTTTACAGCAGGTTGGAGCAGCCTGTATCTCAGCACAGGAATAAGGTAGGGAAGAATTCTAAGGCTCATTTTGACTGCCTCCAGAAGTTAGATCAGATGGCAAATTGGATTTGGTGCTAGGTCTTTCCCTTTAGGTTTTACCCCAACAATGTTTTCATTAGTTTCGCTCACTCTCGAAATCAAGCATTTTACAGCAGGTTGGAGCAGCCTGTATCTCAGCACAGGAATAAGGTAGGGAAGAATTCTAAGGCTCATTTTGACTGCCTCCAGAAGTTAGATCAGATGGCAAATTGGATTTGGTGCTAGGTCTTTCCCTTTAGGTTTTACCCCAACAATGTTTTCATTAGTTTCGCTCACTCTCGAAATCAAGCATTTTACAGCAGGTTGGAGCAGCCTGTATCTCAGCACAGGAATAAGGTAGGGAAGAATTCTAAGGCTCATTTTGACTGCCTCCAGAAGTTAGATCAGATGGCAAATTGGATTTGGTGCTAGGTCTTTCCCTTTAGGTTTTACCCCAACAATGTTTTCATTAGTTTCGCTCACTCTCGAAATCAAGCATTTTACAGCAGGTTGGAGCAGCCTGTATCTCAGCACAGGAATAAGGTAGGGAAGAATTCTAAGGCTCATTTTGACTGCCTCCAGAAGTTAGATCAGATGGCAAATTGGATTTGGTGCTAGGTCTTTCCCTTTAGGTTTTACCCCAACAATGTTTTCATTAGTTTCGCTCACTCTCGAAATCAAGCATTTTACAGCAGGTTGGAGCAGCCTGTATCTCAGCACAGGAATAAGGTAGGGAAGAATTCTAAGGCTCATTTTGACTGCCTCCAGAAGTTAGATCAGATGGCAAATTGGATTTGGTGCTAGGTCTTTCCCTTTAGGTTTTACCCCCAACAATGTTTTCATTAGTTTCGCTCACTCTCGAAATCAAGCATTTTACAGCAGGTTGGAGCAGCCTGTATCTCAGCACAGGAATAAGGTAGGGAAGAATTCTAAGGCTCATTTTGACTGCCTCCAGAAGTTAGATCAGATGGCAAATTGGATTTGGTGCTAGGTCTTTCCCTTTAGGTTTTACCCCAACAATGTTTTCATTAGTTTCGCTCACTCTCGAAATGAGGCATTTTACAGCAGGTTGGAGCAGCCTGTATCTCAGCACAGGAATAAGGTAGGGAAGAATTCTAAGGCTCATTTTGACTGCCTCCAGAAGTTAGATCAGATGGCAAATTGGATTTGGTGCTAGGTCTTTCCCTTTAGGTTTTACCCCAACAATGTTTTCATTAGTTTCGCTCACTCTCGAAATCAAGCATTTTACAGCAGGTTGGAGCAGCCTGTATCTCAGCACAGGAATAAGGTAGGGAAGAATTCTAAGGCTCATTTTGACTGCCTCCAGAAGTTAGATCAGATGGCAAATTGGATTTGGTGCTAGGTCTTTCTCTTTAGGTTTTACCCCAACAATGTTTTCATTAGTTTCGCTCACTCTCGAAATCAAGCATTTTACAGCAGGTTGGAGCAGCCTGTATCTCAGCACAGGAATAAGGTAGGGAAGAATTCTAAGGCTCATTTTGACTGCCTCCAGAAGTTAGATCAGATGGCAAATTGGATTTGGTGCTAGGTCTTTCCCTTTAGGTTTTACCCCAACAATGTTTTCATTAGTTTCGCTCACTCTCGAAATCAAGCATTTTACAGCAGGTTGGAGCAGCCTGTATCTCAGCACAGGAATAAGGTAGGGAAGAATTCTAAGGCTCATTTTGACTGCCTCCAGAAGTTAGATCAGATGGCAAATTGGATTTGGTGCTAGGTCTTTCCCTTTAGGTTTTACCCCAACAATGTTTTCATTAGTTTCGCTCACTCTCGAAATCAAGCATTTTACAGCAGGTTGGAGCAGCCTGTATCTCAGCACAGGAATAAGGTAGGGAAGAATTCTAAGGCTCATTTTGACTGCCTCCAGAAGTTAGATCAGATGGCAAATTGGATTTGGTGCTAGGTCTTTCCCTTTAGGTTTTACCCCAACAATGTTTTCATTAGTTTCGCTCACTCTTGAAATCAAGCATTTTACAGCAGGTTGGAGCAGCCTGTATCTCAGCACAGGAATAAGGTAGGGAAGAATTCAAATGCTCATTTTGACTGCCTCCAGAAGTTAGATCAGATGGCAAATTGGATTTGGTGCTAGGTCTTTCCCTTTAGGTTTTACCCCAACAATGTTTTCATTAGTTTCGCTCACTCTCGAAATCAAGCATTTTACAGCAGGTTGGAGCAGCCTGTATCTCAGCACAGGAATAAGGTAGGGAAGAATTCTAAGGATCATTTTGACTGCCTCCAGAAGTTAGATCAGATGGCAAATTGGATTTGGTGCTAGGTCTTTCCCTTTAGGTTTTACCCCAACAATGTTTTCATTAGTTTCGCTCACTCTCGAAATCAAGCATTTTACAGCAGGTTGGAGCAGCCTGTATCTCAGCACAGGAATAAGGTAGGGAAGAATTCTAAGGCTCATTTTGACTGCCTCCAGAAGTTAGATCAGATGGCAAATTGGATTTGGTGCTAGGTCTTTCCCTTTAGGTTTTACCCCAACAATGTTTTCATTAGTTTCGCTCACTCTCGAAATCAAGCATTTTACAGCAGGTTGGAGCAGCCTGTATCTCAGCACAGGAATAAGGTAGGGAAGAATTCTAAGGCTCATTTTGACTGCCTCCAGAAGTTAGATCAGATGGCAAATTGGATTTGGTGCTAGGTCTTTCCCTTTAGGTTTTACCCCAACAATGTTTTCATTAGTTTCGCTCACTCTCGAAATCAAGCATTTTACAGCAGGTTGGAGCAGCCTGTATCTCAGCACAGGAATAAGGTAGGGAAGAATTCTAAGGCTCATTTTGACTGCCTCCAGAAGTTAGATCAGATGGCAAATTGGATTTGGTGCTAGGTCTTTCCCTTTAGGTTTTACCCCAACAATGTTTTCATTAGTTTCGCTCACTCTCGAAATCAAGCATTTTACAGCAGGTTGGAGCAGCCTGTATCTCAGCACAGGAATAAGGTAGGGAAGAATTCTAAGGCTCATTTTGACTGCCTCCAGAAGTTAGATCAGATGGCAAATTGGATTTGGTGCTAGGTCTTTCCCTTTAGGTTTTACCCCAACAATGTTTTCATTAGTTTCGCTCACTCTCGAAATCAAGCATTTTACAGCAGGTTGGAGCAGCCTGTATCTCAGCACAGGAATAAGGTAGGGAAGAATTCTAAGGCTCATTTTGACTGCCTCCAGAAGTTAGATCAGATGGCAAATTGGATTTGGTGCTAGGTCTTTCCCTTTAGGTTTTACCCCAACAATGTTTTCATTAGTTTCGCTCACTCTCGAAATCAAGCATTTTACAGCAGGTTGGAGCAGCCTGTATCTCAGCACAGGAATAAGGTAGGGAAGAATTCTAAGGCTCATTTTGACTGCCTCCAGAAGTTAGATCAGATGGCAAATTGGATTTGGTGCTAGGTCTTTCCCTTTAGGTTTTACCCCAACAATGTTTTCATTAGTTTCGCTCACTCTCGAAATGAGGCATTTTACAGCAGGTTGGAGCAGCCTGTATCTCAGCACAGGAATAAGGTAGGGAAGAATTCTAAGGCTCATTTTGACTGCCTCCAGAAGTTAGATCAGATGGCAAATTGGATTTGGTGCTAGGTCTTTCCCTTTAGGTTTTACCCCAACAATGTTTTCATTAGTTTCGCTCACTCTCGAAATCAAGCATTTTACAGCAGGTTGGAGCAGCCTGTATCTCAGCACAGGAATAAGGTAGGGAAGAATTCTAAGGCTCATTTTGACTGCCTCCAGAAGTTAGATCAGATGGCAAATTGGATTTGGTGCTAGGTCTTTCTCTTTAGGTTTTACCCCAACAATGTTTTCATTAGTTTCGCTCACTCTCGAAATCAAGCATTTTACAGCAGGTTGGAGCAGCCTGTATCTCAGCACAGGAATAAGGTAGGGAAGAATTCTAAGGCTCATTTTGACTGCCTCCAGAAGTTAGATCAGATGGCAAATTGGATTTGGTGCTAGGTCTTTCCCTTTAGGTTTTACCCCAACAATGTTTTCATTAGTTTCGCTCACTCTCGAAATCAAGCATTTTACAGCAGGTTGGAGCAGCCTGTATCTCAGCACAGGAATAAGGTAGGGAAGAATTCTAAGGCTCATTTTGACTGCCTCCAGAAGTTAGATCAGATGGCAAATTGGATTTGGTGCTAGGTCTTTCCCTTTAGGTTTTACCCCAACAATGTTTTCATTAGTTTCGCTCACTCTCGAAATCAAGCATTTTACAGCAGGTTGGAGCAGCCTGTATCTCAGCACAGGAATAAGGTAGGGAAGAATTCTAAGGCTCATTTTGACTGCCTCCAGAAGTTAGATCAGATGGCAAATTGGATTTGGTGCTAGGTCTTTCCCTTTAGGTTTTACCCCAACAATGTTTTCATTAGTTTCGCTCACTCTTGAAATCAAGCATTTTACAGCAGGTTGGAGCAGCCTGTATCTCAGCACAGGAATAAGGTAGGGAAGAATTCAAATGCTCATTTTGACTGCCTCCAGAAGTTAGATCAGATGGCAAATTGGATTTGGTGCTAGGTCTTTCCCTTTAGGTTTTACCCCAACAATGTTTTCATTAGTTTCGCTCACTCTCGAAATCAAGCATTTTACAGCAGGTTGGAGCAGCCTGTATCTCAGCACAGGAATAAGGTAGGGAAGAATTCTAAGGATCATTTTGACTGCCTCCAGAAGTTAGATCAGATGGCAAATTGGATTTGGTGCTAGGTCTTTCCCTTTAGGTTTTACCCCAACAATGTTTTCATTAGTTTCGCTCACTCTCGAAATCAAGCATTTTACAGCAGGTTGGAGCAGCCTGTATCTCAGCACAGGAATAAGGTAGGGAAGAATTCTAAGGCTCATTTTGACTGCCTCCAGAAGTTAGATCAGATGGCAAATTGGATTTGGTGCTAGGTCTTTCCCTTTAGGTTTTACCCCAACAATGTTTTCATTAGTTTCGCTCACTCTCGAAATCAAGCATTTTACAGCAGGTTGGAGCAGCCTGTATCTCAGCACAGGAATAAGGTAGGGAAGAATTCTAAGGCTCATTTTGACTGCCTCCAGAAGTTAGATCAGATGGCAAATTGGATTTGGTGCTAGGTCTTTCCCTTTAGGTTTTACCCCAACAATGTTTTCATTAGTTTCGCTCACTCTCGAAATCAAGCATTTTACAGCAGGTTGGAGCAGCCTGTATCTCAGCACAGGAATAAGGTAGGGAAGAATTCTAAGGCTCATTTTGACTGCCTCCAGAAGTTAGATCAGATGGCAAATTGGATTTGGTGCTAGGTCTTTCCCTTTAGGTTTTACCCCAACAATGTTTTCATTAGTTTCGCTCACTCTCGAAATCAAGCATTTTACAGCAGGTTGGAGCAGCCTGTATCTCAGCACAGGAATAAGGTAGGGAAGAATTCTAAGGCTCATTTTGACTGCCTCCAGAAGTTAGATCAGATGGCAAATTGGATTTGGTGCTAGGTCTTTCCCTTTAGGTTTTACCCCAACAATGTTTTCATTAGTTTCGCTCACTCTCGAAATCAAGCATTTTACAGCAGGTTGGAGCAGCCTGTATCTCAGCACAGGAATAAGGTAGGGAAGAATTCTAAGGCTCATTTTGACTGCCTCCAGAAGTTAGATCAGATGGCAAATTGGATTTGGTGCTAGGTCTTTCCCTTTAGGTTTTACCCCAACAATGTTTTCATTAGTTTCGCTCACTCTCGAAATCAAGCATTTTACAGCAGGTTGGAGCAGCCTGTATCTCAGCACAGGAATAAGGTAGGGAAGAATTCTAAGGCTCATTTTGACTGCCTCCAGAAGTTAGATCAGATGGCAAATTGGATTTGGTGCTAGGTCTTTCCCTTTAGGTTTTACCCCAACAATGTTTTCATTAGTTTCGCTCACTCTCGAAATCAAGCATTTTACAGCAGGTTGGAGCAGCCTGTATCTCAGCACAGGAATAAGGTAGGGAAGAATTCTAAGGCTCATTTTGACTGCCTCCAGAAGTTAGATCAGATGGCAAATTGGATTTGGTGCTAGGTCTTTCCCTTTAGGTTTTACCCCAACAATGTTTTCATTAGTTTCGCTCACTCTCGAAATCAAGCATTTTACAGCAGGTTGGAGCAGCCTGTATCTCAGCACAGGAATAAGGTAGGGAAGAATTCTAAGGCTCATTTTGACTGCCTCCAGAAGTTAGATCAGATGGCAAATTGGATTTGGTGCTAGGTCTTTCCCTTTAGGTTTTACCCCAACAATGTTTTCATTAGTTTCGCTCACTCTCGAAATCAAGCATTTTACAGCAGGTTGGAGCAGCCTGTATCTCAGCACAGGAATAAGGTAGGGAAGAATTCTAAGGCTCATTTTGACTGCCTCCAGAAGTTAGATCAGATGGCAAATTGGATTTGGTGCTAGGTCTTTCCCTTTAGGTTTTACCCCAACAATGTTTTCATTAGTTTCGCTCACTCTCGAAATCAAGCATTTTACAGCAGGTTGGAGCAGCCTGTATCTCAGCACAGGAATAAGGTAGGGAAGAATTCTAAGGCTCATTTTGACTGCCTCCAGAAGTTAGATCAGATGGCAAATTGGATTTGGTGCTAGGCTCTTTCCCTTTAGGTTTTACCCCAACAATGTTTTCATTAGTTTCGCTCACTCTCGAAATCAAGCATTTTACAGCAGGTTGGAGCAGCCTGTATCTCAGCACAGGAATAAGGTAGGGAAGAATTCTAAGGCTCATTTTGACTGCCTCCAGAAGTTAGATCAGATGGCAAATTGGATTTGGTGCTAGGTCTTTCCCTTTAGGTTTTACCCCAACAATGTTTTCATTAGTTTCGCTCACTCTCGAAATCAAGCATTTTACAGCAGGTTGGAGCAGCCTGTATCTCAGCACAGGAATAAGGTAGGGAAGAATTCTAAGGCTCATTTTGACTGCCTCCAGAAGTTAGATCAGATGGCAAATTGGATTTGGTGCTAGGTCTTTCCCTTTAGGTTTTACCCCAACAATGTTTTCATTAGTTTCGCTCACTCTCGAAATCAAGCATTTTACAGCAGGTTGGAGCAGCCTGTATCTCAGCACAGGAATAAGGTAGGGAAGAATTCTAAGGCTCATTTTGACTGCCTCCAGAAGTTAGATCAGATGGCAAATTGGATTTGGTGCTAGGTCTTTCCCTTTAGGTTTTACCCCAACAATGTTTTCATTAGTTTCGCTCACTCTCGAAATCAAGCATTTTACAGCAGGTTGGAGCAGCCTGTATCTCAGCACAGGAATAAGGTAGGGAAGAATTCTAAGGCTCATTTTGACTGCCTCCAGAAGTTAGATCAGATGGCAAATTGGATTTGGTGCTAGGTCTTTCCCTTTAGGTTTTACCCCAACAATGTTTTCATTAGTTTCGCTCACTCTCGAAATCAAGCATTTTACAGCAGGTTGGAGCAGCCTGTATCTCAGCACAGGAATAAGGTAGGGAAGAATTCTAAGGCTCATTTTGACTGCCTCCAGAAGTTAGATCAGATGGCAAATTGGATTTGGTGCTAGGTCTTTCCCTTTAGGTTTTACCCCAACAATGTTTTCATTAGTTTCGCTCACTCTCGAAATCAAGCATTTTACAGCAGGTTGGAGCAGCCTGTATCTCAGCACAGGAATAAGGTAGGGAAGAATTCTAAGGCTCATTTTGACTGCCTCCAGAAGTTAGATCAGATGGCAAATTGGATTTGGTGCTAGGTCTTTCCCTTTAGGTTTTACCCCAACAATGTTTTCATTAGTTTCGCTCACTCTCGAAATCAAGCATTTTACAGCAGGTTGGAGCAGCCTGTATCTCAGCACAGGAATAAGGTAGGGAAGAATTCTAAGGCTCATTTTGACTGCCTCCAGAAGTTAGATCAGATGGCAAATTGGATTTGGTGCTAGGTCTTTCCCTTTAGGTTTTACCCCAACAATGTTTTCATTAGTTTCGCTCACTCTCGAAATCAAGCATTTTACAGCAGGTTGGAGCAGCCTGTATCTCAGCACAGGAATAAGGTAGGGAAGAATTCTAAGGCTCATTTTGACTGCCTCCAGAAGTTAGATCAGATGGCAAATTGGATTTGGTGCTAGGTCTTTCCCTTTAGGTTTTACCCCAACAATGTTTTCATTAGTTTCGCTCACTCTCGAAATCAAGCATTTTACAGCAGGTTGGAGCAGCCTGTATCTCAGCACAGGAATAAGGTAGGGAAGAATTCTAAGGCTCATTTTGACTGCCTCCAGAAGTTAGATCAGATGGCAAATTGGATTTGGTTCTAGGTCTTTCCCTTTAGGTTTTACCCCAACAATGTTTTCATTAGTTTCGCTCACTCTCGAAATCAAGCATTTTACAGCAGGTTGGAGCAGCCTGTATCTCAGCACAGGAATAAGGTAGGGAAGAATTCAAAGGCTCATTTTGACTGCCTCCAGAAGTTAGATCAGATGGCAAATTGGATTTGGTGCTAGGTCTTTCCCTTTAGGTTTTACCCCAACAATGTTTTCATTAGTTTCGCTCACTCTCGAAATCA
>NW_027144066.1:0-42632 GCF_026170545.1 Melanerpes formicivorus | reverse complement strand
TTGTTGGGGTAAAACCTAAAGGGAAAGACCTAGCACCAAATCCAATTTGCCATCTGATCTAACTTCTGGAGGCAGTCAAAATGAGCCTTAGAATTCTTCCCTACCTTATTCCTGTGCTGAGATACAGGCTGCTCCAACCTGCTGTAAAATGCTTGATTTCGAGAGTGAGCGAAACTAATGAAAACATTGTTGGTGGTAAAACCTAAAGGGAAAGACCTAGCACCCAATCCAATTTGCCAATCTGATCTAACTTCTGGAGGCAGTCAAAATGAGCCTTAGAATTCTCCCTACCTTATTCCTGTGCTGAGATACAGGCTGCTCCAGCCTGCTGTAAAATGCTTGATTTCGAGAGTGAGCGAAACTAATGAAAACATTGTTGGGGTAAAACCTAAAGGGAAAGACCTAGCACCAAATCCAATTTGCCATCTGATCTAACTTCTGGAGGCAGTCAAAATGATCCTTAGAATTCCTCCCTACCTTATTCCTGTGCTGAGATACAGGCTGCTCCAACCTGCTGTAAATGCTTGATTTCGAGAGTGAGCGAAACTAATGAAAACATTGTTGGGGTAAAACCTAAAGGGAAAGACCTAGCACCAAATCCAATTTGCCATCTGATCTAACTTCTGGAGGCAGTCAAAATGAGCCTTAGAATTCTTCCCTACCTTATTCCTGTGCTGAGATACAGGGCTGCTCCAACCTGCTGTAAAATGCTTGATTTCGAGAGTGAGCGAAACTAATGAAAACATTGTTGGGGTAAAACCTAAAGGGAAAGACCTAGCACCAAATCCAATTTGCCATCTGATCTAACTTCTGGAGGCAGTCAAAATGAGCCTTAGAATTCTTCCCTACCTTATTCTGTGCTGAGATACAGGCTGCTCCAACCTGCTGTAAAATGCTTGATTTCGAGAGTGAGCGAAACTAATGAAAACATTGTTGGGGTAAAACCTAAAGGGAAAGACCTAGCACCAAATCCAATTTGCCATCTGATCTAACTTCTGGAGGCAGTCAAAATGAGCATTTGAATTCTTCCCTACCTTATTCCTGTGCTGAGATACAGGCTGCTCCAACCTGCTGTAAAATGCTTGATTTCGAGAGTGAGCGAAACTAATGAAACAACATTGTTGGGGTAAAACCTAAAGGGAAAGACCTAGCACCAAATCCAATTTGCCATCTGATCTAACTTCTGGAGGCAGTCAAAATGATCCTTAGAATTCTTCCCTACCTTATTCCTGTGCTGAGATACAGGCTGCTCCAACCTGCTGTAAAATGCTTGATTTCGAGAGTGAGCGAAACTAATGAAAACATTGTTGGGGTAAAACCTAAAGGGAAAGACCTAGCACCAAATCCAATTTGCCATCTGATCTAACTTCTGGAGGCAGTCAAAATGAGCCTTAGAATTCTTCCCTACCTTATTCCTGTGCTGAGATACAGGCGCTGCTCCAACCTGCTGTAAAATGCTTGATTTCGAGAGTGAGCGAAAACTAATGAAAACATTGTTGGGGTAAAACCTAAAGGGAAAGACCTAGCACCAAATCCAATTTGCCAATCTGATCTAACTTCTGAGGCAGTCAAAATGAGCCTTAGAATTCTTCCCCTACCTTATTCCTGTGCTGAGATACAGGCTGCTCCAACCTGCTGTAAAATGCTTGATTTCGAGAGTGAGCGAAACTAATGAAAACATTGTTGGGGGTAAAACCTAAAGGGAAAGACCTAGCACCAAATCCAATTTGCCATCTGATCTAACTTCTGGAGGCAGTCAAAATGATCCTTAGAATTCTTCCCTACCTTATTCCTGTGCTGAGATACAGGCTGCTCCAACCTGCTGTAAAATGCTTGATTTCGAGAGTGAGCGAAACTAATGAAAACATTGTTGGGGTAAAACCTAAAGGGAAAGACCTAGCACCAAATCCAATTTGCCATCTGATCTAACTTCTGGAGGCAGTCAAAATGATCCTTAGAATTCTTCCCTACCTTATTCCTGTGCTGAGATACAGGCTGCTCCAACCTGCTGTAAAATGCTTGATTTCGAGAGTGAGCGAAACTAATGAAAACATTGTTGGGGTAAAACCTAAAGGGAAAGACCTAGCACCAAATCCAATTTGCCATCTGATCTAACTTCTGGAGGCAGTCAAAATGAGCCTTAGAATTCTTCCCTACCTTATTCCTGTGCTGAGATACAGGCTGCTCCAACCTGCTGTAAAATGCTTGATTTCGAGAGTGAGCGAAACTAATGAAAACATTGTTGGGGTAAAACCTAAAGGGAACAGACCTAGCACCAAATCCAATTTGCCATCTGCATCTAACTTCTGGAGGCAGTCAAAATGAGCCTTAGAATTCTTCCCTACCTTATTCCTGTGCTGAGATACAGGCTGCTCCAACCTGCTGTAAAATGCTTGATTTCGAGAGTGAGCGAAACTAATGAAAAACATTGTTGGGGTAAAACCTAAAGGGAAAGACCTAGCACCAAATCCAATTTGCCATCTGATCTAACTTCTGGAGGCAGTCAAAATGAGCATTTGAATTCTTCCCTACCTTATTCCCTGTGCTGAGATACAGGCTGCTCCAACCTGCTGTAAAATGCTTGATTTCGAGAGTGAGCGAAACTAATGAAAACATTGTTGGGGTAAAACCTAAAGGGAAAGACCTAGCACCAAATCCAATTTGCCATCTGATCTAACTTCTGGAGGCAGTCAAATGATCCTTAGAATTCTTCCCTACCTTATTCCCTGTGCTGAGATACAGGCTGCTCCAACCTGCTGTAAAATGCTTGATTTCGAGAGTGAGCGAAACTAATGAAAAACATTGTTGGGGTAAAACCTAAAGGGAAAGACCTAGCACCAAATCCAATTTGCCATCTGATCTAACTTCTGGAGGCAGTCAAAATGAGCCCTTAGAATTCTTCCCTACCTTATTCCTGTGCTGAGATACAGGCTGCTCCAACCTGCTGTAAAATGCTTGATTTCGAGAGTGAGCGAAACTAATGAAAACATTGTTGGGGTAAAACCTAAAGGGAAAGACCTAGCACCAAATCCAATTTGCCATCTGATCTAACTTCTGGAGGCAGTCAAAATGAGCATTTGAATTCTTCCCTACCTTATTCCTGTGCTGAGATACAGGCTGCTCCAACCTGCTGTAAAATGCTTGATTTCGAGAGTGAGCGAAACTAATGAAAACATTGTTGGGGTAAAACCTAAAGGGAAAGACCTAGCACCAAATCCAATTTGCCATCTGATCTAACTTCTGGAGGCAGTCAAAATGATCCTTAGAATTCTTCCCTACCTTATTCCTGTTGCTGAGATACAGGCTGCTCCAACCTGCTGTAAAATGCTTGATTTCGAGAGTGAGCGAAAACTAATGAAAACATTGTTGGGGTAAAACCTAAAGGGAAAGACCTAGCACCAAATCCATATTTGCCATCTGATCTAAACTTCTGGAGGCAGTCAAAATGAGCCTTAGAATTCTTCCCTACCTTATTCCTGTGCTGAGATACAGGCTGCTCCAACCTGCTGTAAAATGCTTGATTTCGAGAGTGAGCGAAACTAATGAAAACATTGTTGGGGTAAAACCTAAAGGGAAAGACCTAGCACCAAATCCAATTTGCCATCTGATCTAACTTCTGGAGGCAGTCAAATGAGCCTTAGAATTCTTCCCTACCTTATTCCTGTGCTGAGATACAGGCTGCTCCAACCTGCTGTAAAATGCTTGATTTCGAGAGTGAGCGAAACTAATGAAAACATTGTTGGGGTAAAACCTAAAGGGAAAGACCTAGCACCAAATCCAATTTGCCATCTGATCTAACTTCTGGAGGCAGTCAAAAATGATCCTTAGAATTCTTCCCTACCTTATTCCTGTGCTGAGATACAGGCTGCTCCAACCTGCTGTAAAATGCTTGATTTCGAGAGTGAGCGATAACTAATGAAAACATTGTTGGGGTAAAACCTAAAGGAAAGGACCTAGCACCAAATCCAATTTGCCATCTGATCTAACTTCTGGAGGCAGTCAAAAATGATCCTTAGAATTCTTCCCTACCTTATTCCTGTGCTGAGATACAGGCTGCTCCAACCTGCTGTAAAATGCTTGATTTCGAGAGTGAGCGAAACTAATGAAAACATTGTTGGGGTAAAACCTAAGGGAAAGACCTAGCACCAAATCCAATTTGCCATCTGATCTAACTTCTGGAGGCAGTCAAAATGAGCCTTAGAATTCTTCCCTACCTTATTCCTGTGCTGAGATACAGGCTGCTCCAACCTGCCTGTAAAATGCTTGATTTCGAGAGTGAGCGAAACTAATGAAAACATTGTTGGGTAAAACCTAAAGGGAAAGACCTAGCACCAAATCCAATTTGCCATCTGATCTAACTTCTGGAGGCAGTCAAAATGAGCCTTAGAATTCTTCCCTACCTTATTCCTGTGCTGAGATACAGGCTGCTCCAACCTGCTGTAAAATGCTTGATTTCGAGAGTGAGCGAAACTAATGAAAACATTGTTGGGGTAAAACCTAAAGGGAAAGACCTAGCACCAAATCCAATTTGCCATCTGATCTAACTTCTGGAGGCAGTCAAAATGAGCATTTGAATTCTTCCCTACCTTATTCCTGTGCTGAGATACAGGCTGCTCCAACCTGCTGTAAAATGCTTGATTTCGAGAGTGAGCGAAACTAATGAAAACATTGTTGGGGTAAAACCTAAAGGGAAAGACCTAGCACCAAATCCAATTTGCCATCTGATCTAACTTCTGGAGGCAGTCAAAATGAGCCTTAGAATTCTTCCCTACCTTATTCCTGTGCTGAGATACAGGCTGCTCCAACCTGCTGTAAAATGCTTGATTTCGAGAGTGAGCGAAACTAATGAAAACATTGTTGGGGTAAAACCTAAAGGGAAAGACCTAGCACCAAATCCAATTTGCCATCTGATCTAACTTCTGGAGGCAGTCAAAATGATCCTTAGAATTCTTCCCTACCTTATTCCTGTGCTGAGATACAGGCTGCTCCAACCTGCTGTAAAATGCTTGATTTCGAGAGTGAGCGAAACTAATGAAAACATTGTTGGGGTAAAACCTAAAGGGAAAGACCTAGCACCAAATCCAATTTGCCATCTGATCTAACTTCTGGAGGCAGTCAAAATGATCCTTAGAATTCTTCCCTACCTTATTCCTGTGCTGAGATACAGGCTGCTCCAGCCTGCTGTAAAATGCTTGATTTCGAGAGTGAGCGAAACTAATGAAAACATTGTTGGGGTAAAACCTAAAGGGAAAGACCTAGCACCAAATCCAATTTGCCATCTGATCTAACTTCTGGAGGCAGTCAAAATGATCCTTAGAATTCTTCCCTACCTTATTCCTGTGCTGAGATACAGGCTGCTCCAACCTGCTGTAAAATGCTTGATTTCGAGAGTGAGCGAAACTAATGAAAACATTGTTGGGGTAAAACCTAAAGGGAAAGACCTAGCACCAAATCCAATTTGCCATCTGATCTAACTTCTGGAGGCAGTCAAAATGAGCCTTAGAATTCTTCCCTACCTTATTCCTGTGCTGAGATACAGGCTGCTCCAACCTGCTGTAAAATGCTTGATTTCGAGAGTGAGCGAAACTAATGAAAACATTGTTGGGGTAAAACCTAAAGGGAAAGACCTAGCACCAAATCCAATTTGCCATCTGATCTAACTTCTGGAGGCAGTCAAAATGAGCATTTGAATTCTTCCCTACCTTATTCCTGTGCTGAGATACAGGCTGCTCCAACCTGCTGTAAAATGCTTGATTTCGAGAGTGAGCGAAACTAATGAAAACATTGTTGGGGTAAAACCTAAAGGGAAAGACCTAGCACCAAATCCAATTTGCCATCTGATCTAACTTCTGGAGGCAGTCAAAATGAGCATTTGAATTCTTCCCTACCTTATTCCTGTGCTGAGATACAGGCTGCTCCAACCTGCTGTAAAATGCTTGATTTCGAGAGTGAGCGAAACTAATGAAAACATTGTTGGGGTAAAACCTAAAGGGAAAGACCTAGCACCAAATCCAATTTGCCATCTGATCTAACTTCTGGAGGCAGTCAAAATGATCCTTAGAATTCTTCCCTACCTTATTCCTGTGCTGAGATACAGGCTGCTCCAACCTGCTGTAAAATGCTTGATTTCGAGAGTGAGCGAAACTAATGAAAACATTGTTGGGGTAAAACCTAAAGGGAAAGACCTAGCACCAAATCCAATTTGCCATCTGATCTAACTTCTGGAGGCAGTCAAAATGAGCCTTAGAATTCTTCCCTACCTTATTCCTGTGCTGAGATACAGGCTGCTCCAACCTGCTGTAAAATGCTTGATTTCGAGAGTGAGCGAAACTAATGAAAACATTGTTGGGGTAAAACCTAAAGGGAAAGACCTAGCACCAAATCCAATTTGCCATCTGATCTAACTTCTGGAGGCAGTCAAAATGATCCTTAGAATTCTTCCCTACCTTATTCCTGTGCTGAGATACAGGCTGCTCCAACCTGCTGTAAAATGCTTGATTTCGAGAGTGAGCGAAACTAATGAAAACATTGTTGGGGTAAAACCTAAAGGGAAAGACCTAGCACCAAATCCAATTTGCCATCTGATCTAACTTCTGGAGGCAGTCAAAATGAGCCTTAGAATTCTTCCCTACCTTATTCCTGTGCTGAGATACAGGCTGCTCCAACCTGCTGTAAAATGCTTGATTTCGAGAGTGAGCGAAACTAATGAAAACATTGTTGGGGTAAAACCTAAAGGGAAAGACCTAGCACCAAATCCAATTTGCCATCTGATCTAACTTCTGGAGGCAGTCAAAATGAGCCTTAGAATTCTTCCCTACCTTATTCCTGTGCTGAGATACAGGCTGCTCCAACCTGCTGTAAAATGCTTGATTTCGAGAGTGAGCGAAACTAATGAAAACATTGTTGGGGTAAAACCTAAAGGGAAAGACCTAGCACCAAATCCAATTTGCCATCTGATCTAACTTCTGGAGGCAGTCAAAATGAGCCTTAGAATTCTTCCCTACCTTATTCCTGTGCTGAGATACAGGCTGCTCCAACCTGCTGTAAAATGCTTGATTTCGAGAGTGAGCGAAACTAATGAAAACATTGTTGGGGTAAAACCTAAAGGGAAAGACCTAGCACCAAATCCAATTTGCCATCTGATCTAACTTCTGGAGGCAGTCAAAATGAGCATTTGAATTCTTCCCTACCTTATTCCTGTGCTGAGATACAGGCTGCTCCAACCTGCTGTAAAATGCTTGATTTCGAGAGTGAGCGAAACTAATGAAAACATTGTTGGGGTAAAACCTAAAGGGAAAGACCTAGCACCAAATCCAATTTGCCATCTGATCTAACTTCTGGAGGCAGTCAAAATGATCCTTAGAATTCTTCCCTACCTTATTCCTGTGCTGAGATACAGGCTGCTCCAACCTGCTGTAAAATGCTTGATTTCGAGAGTGAGCGAAACTAATGAAAACATTGTTGGGGTAAAACCTAAAGGGAAAGACCTAGCACCAAATCCAATTTGCCATCTGATCTAACTTCTGGAGGCAGTCAAAATGATCCTTAGAATTCTTCCCTACCTTATTCCTGTGCTGAGATACAGGCTGCTCCAACCTGCTGTAAAATGCTTGATTTCGAGAGTGAGCGAAACTAATGAAAACATTGTTGGGGTAAAACCTAAAGGGAAAGACCTAGCACCAAATCCAATTTGCCATCTGATCTAACTTCTGGAGGCAGTCAAAATGATCCTTAGAATTCTTCCCTACCTTATTCCTGTGCTGAGATACAGGCTGCTCCAGCCTGCTGTAAAATGCTTGATTTCGAGAGTGAGCGAAACTAATGAAAACATTGTTGGGGTAAAACCTAAAGGGAAAGACCTAGCACCAAATCCAATTTGCCATCTGATCTAACTTCTGGAGGCAGTCAAAATGATCCTTAGAATTCTTCCCTACCTTATTCCTGTGCTGAGATACAGGCTGCTCCAACCTGCTGTAAAATGCTTGATTTCGAGAGTGAGCGAAACTAATGAAAACATTGTTGGGGTAAAACCTAAAGGGAAAGACCTAGCACCAAATCCAATTTGCCATCTGATCTAACTTCTGGAGGCAGTCAAAATGAGCC
Organism: Melanerpes formicivorus; assembly: GCF_026170545.1. Classification (NCBI taxonomy): domain Eukaryota; kingdom Metazoa; phylum Chordata; class Aves; order Piciformes; family Picidae; genus Melanerpes; species Melanerpes formicivorus. The sequence goes on along the minus strand of NW_027144066.1, from coordinate 34,529 downwards.
TTAGAATTCTTCCCTACCTTATTCCTGTGCTGAGATACAGGCTGCTCCAACCTGCTGTAAAATGCTTGATTTCGAGAGTGAGCGAAACTAATGAAAACATTGTTGGGGTAAAACCTAAAGGGAAAGACCTAGCACCAAATCCAATTTGCCATCTGATCTAACTTCTGGAGGCAGTCAAAATGAGCATTTGAATTCTTCCCTACCTTATTCCTGTGCTGAGATACAGGCTGCTCCAACCTGCTGTAAAATGCTTGATTTCGAGAGTGAGCGAAACTAATGAAAACATTGTTGGGGTAAAACCTAAAGGGAAAGACCTAGCACCAAATCCAATTTGCCATCTGATCTAACTTCTGGAGGCAGTCAAAATGAGCCTTAGAATTCTTCCCTACCTTATTCCTGTGCTGAGATACAGGCTGCTCCAACCTGCTGTAAAATGCTTGATTTCGAGAGTGAGCGAAACTAATGAAAACATTGTTGGGGTAAAACCTAAAGGGAAAGACCTAGCACCAAATCCAATTTGCCATCTGATCTAACTTCTGGAGGCAGTCAAAATGAGCCTTAGAATTCTTCCCTACCTTATTCCTGTGCTGAGATACAGGCTGCTCCAACCTGCTGTAAAATGCTTGATTTCGAGAGTGAGCGAAACTAATGAAAACATTGTTGGGGTAAAACCTAAAGGGAAAGACCTAGCACCAAATCCAATTTGCCATCTGATCTAACTTCTGGAGGCAGTCAAAATGAGCCTTAGAATTCTTCCCTACCTTATTCCTGTGCTGAGATACAGGCTGCTCCAACCTGCTGTAAAATGCTTGATTTCGAGAGTGAGCGAAACTAATGAAAACATTGTTGGGGTAAAACCTAAAGGGAAAGACCTAGCACCAAATCCAATTTGCCATCTGATCTAACTTCTGGAGGCAGTCAAAATGAGCCTTAGAATTCTTCCCTACCTTATTCCTGTGCTGAGATACAGGCTGCTCCAACCTGCTGTAAAATGCTTGATTTCGAGAGTGAGCGAAACTAATGAAAACATTGTTGGGGTAAAACCTAAAGGGAAAGACCTAGCACCAAATCCAATTTGCCATCTGATCTAACTTCTGGAGGCAGTCAAAATGAGCCTTAGAATTCTTCCCTACCTTATTCCTGTGCTGAGATACAGGCTGCTCCAACCTGCTGTAAAATGCTTGATTTCGAGAGTGAGCGAAACTAATGAAAACATTGTTGGGGTAAAACCTAAAGGGAAAGACCTAGCACCAAATCCAATTTGCCATCTGATCTAACTTCTGGAGGCAGTCAAAATGAGCCTTAGAATTCTTCCCTACCTTATTCCTGTGCTGAGATACAGGCTGCTCCAACCTGCTGTAAAATGCTTGATTTCGAGAGTGAGCGAAACTAATGAAAACATTGTTGGGGTAAAACCTAAAGGGAAAGACCTAGCACCAAATCCAATTTGCCATCTGATCTAACTTCTGGAGGCAGTCAAAATGATCCTTAGAATTCTTCCCTACCTTATTCCTGTGCTGAGATACAGGCTGCTCCAACCTGCTGTAAAATGCTTGATTTCGAGAGTGAGCGAAACTAATGAAAACATTGTTGGGGTAAAACCTAAAGGGAAAGACCTAGCACCAAATCCAATTTGCCATCTGATCTAACTTCTGGAGGCAGTCAAAATGATCCTTAGAATTCTTCCCTACCTTATTCCTGTGCTGAGATACAGGCTGCTCCAACCTGCTGTAAAATGCTTGATTTCGAGAGTGAGCGAAACTAATGAAAACATTGTTGGGGTAAAACCTAAAGGGAAAGACCTAGCACCAAATCCAATTTGCCATCTGATCTAACTTCTGGAGGCAGTCAAAATGAGCCTTAGAATTCTTCCCTACCTTATTCCTGTGCTGAGGTACAGGCTGCTCCAACCTGCTGTAAAATGCTTGATTTCGAGAGTGAGCGAAACTAATGAAAACATTGTTGGGGTAAAACCTAAAGGGAAAGACCTAGCACCAAATCCAATTTGCCATCTGATCTAACTTCTGGAGGCAGTCAAAATGAGCCTTAGAATTCTTCCCTACCTTATTCCTGTGCTGAGATACAGGCTGCTCCAAACTGCTGTAAAATGCTTGATTTCGAGAGTGAGCGAAACTAATGAAAACATTGTTGGGGTAAAACCTAAAGGGAAAGACCTAGCACCAAATCCAATTTGCCATCTGATCTAACTTCTGGAGGCAGTCAAAATGAGCCTTAGAATTCTTCCCTACCTTATTCCTGTGCTGAGATACAGGCTGCTCCAACCTGCTGTAAAATGCTTGATTTCGAGAGTGAGCGAAACTAATGAAAACATTGTTGGGGTAAAACCTAAAGGGAAAGACCTAGCACCAAATCCAATTTGCCATCTGATCTAACTTCTGGAGGCAGTCAAAATGAGCCTTATAATTCTTCCCTACCTTATTCCTGTGCTGAGATACAGGCTGCTCCAACCTGCTGTAAAATGCTTGATTTCGAGAGTGAGCGAAACTAATGAAAACATTGTTGGGGTAAAACCTAAAGGGAAAGACCTAGCACCAAATCCAATTTGCCATCTGATCTAACTTCTGGAGGCAGTCAAAATGATCCTTAGAATTCTTCCCTACCTTATTCCTGTGCTGAGATACAGGCTGCTCCAACCTGCTGTAAAATGCTTGATTTCGAGAGTGAGCGAAACTAATGAAAACATTGTTGGGGTAAAACCTAAAGGGAAAGACCTAGCACCAAATCCAATTTGCCATCTGATCTAACTTCTGGAGGCAGTCAAAATGAGCCTTAGAATTCTTCCCTACCTTATTCCTGTGCTGAGATACAGGCTGCTCCAACCTGCTGTAAAATGCTTGATTTCGAGAGTGAGCGAAACTAATGAAAACATTGTTGGGGTAAAACCTAAAGGGAAAGACCTAGCACCAAATCCAATTTGCCATCTGATCTAACTTCTGGAGGCAGTCAAAATGAGCCTTAGAATTCTTCCCTACCTTATTCCTGTGCTGAGATACAGGCTGCTCCAACCTGCTGTAAAATGCTTGATTTCGAGAGTGAGCGAAACTAATGAAAACATTGTTGGGGTAAAACCTAAAGGGAAAGACCTAGCACCAAATCCAATTTGCCATCTGATCTAACTTCTGGAGGCAGTCAAAATGAGCCTTAGAATTCTTCCCTACCTTATTCCTGTGCTGAGATACAGGCTGCTCCAACCTGCTGTAAAATGCTTGATTTCGAGAGTGAGCGAAACTAATGAAAACATTGTTGGGGTAAAACCTAAAGGGAAAGACCTAGCACCAAATCCAATTGGCCATCTGATCTAACTTCTGGAGGCAGTCAAAATGAGCCTTAGAATTCTTCCCTACCTTATTCCTGTGCTGAGATACAGGCTGCTCCAACCTGCTGTAAAATGCTTGATTTCGAGAGTGAGCGAAACTAATGAAAACATTGTTGGGGTAAAACCTAAAGGGAAAGACCTAGCACCAAATCCAATTTGCCATCTGATCTAACTTCTGGAGGCAGTCAAAATGAGCATTTGAATTCTTCCCTACCTTATTCCTGTGCTGAGATACAGGCTGCTCCAACCTGCTGTAAAATGCTTGATTTCGAGAGTGAGCGAAACTAATGAAAACATTGTTGGGGTAAAACCTAAAGGGAAAGACCTAGCACCAAATCCAATTTGCCATCTGATCTAACTTCTGGAGGCAGTCAAAATGAGCCTTAGAATTCTTCCCTACCTTATTCCTGTGCTGAGATACAGGCTGCTCCAACCTGCTGTAAAATGCTTGATTTCGAGAGTGAGCGAAACTAATGAAAACATTGTTGGGGTAAAACCTAAAGGGAAAGACCTAGCACCAAATCCAATTTGCCATCTGATCTAACTTCTGGAGGCAGTCAAAATGAGCCTTAGAATTCTTCCCTACCTTATTCCTGTGCTGAGATACAGGCTGCTCCAACCTGCTGTAAAATGCTTGATTTCGAGAGTGAGCGAAACTAATGAAAACATTGTTGGGGTAAAACCTAAAGGGAAAGACCTAGCACCAAATCCAATTTGCCATCTGATCTAACTTCTGGAGGCAGTCAAAATGATCCTTAGAATTCTTCCCTACCTTATTCCTGTGCTGAGATACAGGCTGCTCCAACCTGCTGTAAAATGCTTGATTTCGAGAGTGAGCGAAACTAATGAAAACATTGTTGGGGTAAAACCTAAAGGGAAAGACCTAGCACCAAATCCAATTTGCCATCTGATCTAACTTCTGGAGGCAGTCAAAATGAGCCTTAGAATTCTTCCCTACCTTATTCCTGTGCTGAGATACAGGCTGCTCCAACCTGCTGTAAAATGCTTGATTTCGAGAGTGAGCGAAACTAATGAAAACATTGTTGGGGTAAAACCTAAAGGGAAAGACCTAGCACCAAATCCAATTTGCCATCTGATCTAACTTCTGGAGGCAGTCAAAATGAGCCTTAGAATTCTTCCCTACCTTATTCCTGTGCTGAGATACAGGCTGCTCCAACCTGCTGTAAAATGCTTGATTTCGAGAGTGAGCGAAACTAATGAAAACATTGTTGGGGTAAAACCTAAAGGGAAAGACCTAGCACCAAATCCAATTTGCCATCTGATCTAACTTCTGGAGGCAGTCAAAATGAGCATTTGAATTCTTCCCTACTTTATTCCTGTGCTGAGATACAGGCTGCTCCAACCTGCTGTAAAATGCTTGATTTCGAGAGTGAGCGAAACTAATGAAAACATTGTTGGGGTAAAACCTAAAGGGAAAGACCTAGCACCAAATCCAATTTGCCATCTGATCTAACTTCTGGAGGCAGTCAAAATGAGCATTTGAATTCTTCCCTACCTTATTCCTGTGCTGAGATACAGGCTGCTCCAACCTGCTGTAAAATGCTTGATTTCGAGAGTGAGCGAAACTAATGAAAACATTGTTGGGGTAAAACCTAAAGGGAAAGACCTAGCACCAAATCCAATTTGCCATCTGATCTAACTTCTGGAGGCAGTCAAAATGAGCCTTAGAATTCTTCCCTACCTTATTCCTGTGCTGAGATACAGGCTGCTCCAACCTGCTGTAAAATGCTTGATTTCGAGAGTGAGCGAAACTAATGAAAACATTGTTGGGGTAAAACCTAAAGGGAAAGACCTAGCACCAAATCCAATTTGCCATCTGATCTAACTTCTGGAGGCAGTCAAAATGAGCCTTAGAATTCTTCCCTACCTTATTCCTGTGCTGAGATACAGGCTACTCCAACCTGCTGTAAAATGCTTGATTTCGAGAGTGAGCGAAACTAATGAAAACATTGTTGGGGTAAAACCTAAAGGGAAAGACCTAGCACCAAATCCAATTTGCCATCTGATCTAACTTCTGGAGGCAGTCAAAATGATCCTTAGAATTCTTCCCTACCTTATTCCTGTGCTGAGATACAGGCTGCTCCAACCTGCTGTAAAATGCTTGATTTCGAGAGTGAGCGAAACTAATGAAAACATTGTTGGGGTAAAACCTAAAGGGAAAGACCTAGCACCAAATCCAATTTGCCATCTGATCTAACTTCTGGAGGCAGTCAAAATGAGCCTTAGAATTCTTCCCTACCTTATTCCTGTGCTGAGATACAGGCTGCTCCAACCTGCTGTAAAATGCTTGATTTCGAGAGTGAGCGAAACTAATGAAAACATTGTTGGGGTAAAACCTAAAGGGAAAGACCTAGCACCAAATCCCATTTGCCATCTGATCTAACTTCTGGAGGCAGTCAAAATGAGCCTTAGAATTCTTCCCTACCTTATTCCTGTGCTGAGATACAGGCTGCTCCAACCTGCTGTAAAATGCTTGATTTCGAGAGTGAGCGAAACTAATGAAAACATTGTTGGGGTAAAACCTAAAGGGAAAGACCTAGCACCAAATCCAATTTGCCATCTGATCTAACTTCTGGAGGCAGTCAAAATGATCCTTAGAATTCTTCCCTACCTTATTCCTGTGCTGAGATACAGGCTGCTCCAACCTGCTGTAAAATGCTTGATTTCGAGAGTGAGCGAAACTAATGAAAACATTGTTGGGGTAAAACCTAAAGGGAAAGACCTAGCACCAAATCCAATTTGCCATCTGATCTAACTTCTGGAGGCAGTCAAAATGATCCTTAGAATTCTTCCCTACCTTATTCCTGTGCTGAGATACAGGCTGCTCCAACCTGCTGTAAAATGCTTGATTTCGAGAGTGAGCGAAACTAATGAAAACATTGTTGGGGTAAAACCTAAAGGGAAAGACCTAGCACCAAATCCAATTTGCCATCTGATCTAACTTCTGGAGGCAGTCAAAATGATCCTTAGAATTCTTCCCTACCTTATTCCTGTGCTGAGATACAGGCTGCTCCAACCTGCTGTAAAATGCTTGATTTCGAGAGTGAGCGAAACTAATGAAAACATTGTTGGGGTAAAACCTAAAGGGAAAGACCTAGCACCAAATCCAATTTGCCATCTGATCTAACTTCTGGAGGCAGTCAAAATGATCCTTAGAATTCTTCCCTACCTTATTCCTGTGCTGAGATACAAGCTGCTCCAACCTGCTGTAAAATGCTTGATTTCGAGAGTGAGCGAAACTAATGAAAACATTGTTGGGGTAAAACCTAAAGGGAAAGACCTAGCACCAAATCCAATTTGCCATCTGATCTAACTTCTGGAGGCAGTCAAAATGATCCTTAGAATTCTTCCCTACCTTATTCCTGTGCTGAGATACAGGCTGCTCCAACCTGCTGTAAAATGCTTGATTTCGAGAGTGAGCGAAACTAATGAAAACATTGTTGGGGTAAAACCTAAAGGGAAAGACCTAGCACCAAATCCAATTTGCCATCTGATCTAACTTCTGGAGGCAGTCAAAATGATCCTTAGAATTCTTCCCTACCTTATTCCTGTGCTGAGATACAGGCTGCCTCCAACCTGCTGTAAAATGCTTGATTTCGAGAGTGAGCGAAACTAATGAAAACATTGTTGGGGGTAAAACCTAAAGGGAAAGACCTAGCACCAAATCCAATTTGCCATCTGATCTAACTTCTGGAGGCAGTCAAAATGAGCCTTAGAATTCTTCCCTACCTTATTCCTGTGCTGAGATACAGGCTGCTCCAACCTGCTATAAAATGCTTGATTTCGAGAGTGAGCGAAACTAATGAAAACATTGTTGGGGTAAAACCTAAAGGGAAAGACCTAGCACCAAATCCAATTTGCCATCTGATCTAACTTCTGGAGGCAGTCAAAATGAGCATTTGAATTCTTCCCTAACCTTATTCCTGTGCTGAGATACAGGCTGCTCCAACCTGCTGTAAAATGCTTGATTTCGAGAGTGAGCGAAACTAATGAAAACATTGTTGGGGTAAAACCTAAAGGGAAAGACCTAGCACCAAATCCAATTTGCCATCTGATCTAACTTCTGGAGGCAGTCAAAATGAGCATTTGAATTCTTCCCTACCTTATTCCTGTGCTGAGATACAGGCTGCTCCAACCTGCTGTAAAATGCTTGATTTCGAGAGTGAGCGAAACTAATGAAAACATTGTTGGGGTAAAACCTAAAGGGAAAGACCTAGCACCAAATCCAATTTGCCATCTGATCTAACTTCTGGAGGCAGTCAAAATGAGCCTTAGAATTCTTCCCTACCTTATTCCTGTGCTGAGATACAGGCTGCTCCAACCTGCTGTAAAATGCTTGATTTCGAGAGTGAGCGAAACTAATGAAAACATTGTTGGGGTAAAACCTAAAGGGAAAGACCTAGCACCAAATCCAATTTGCCATCTGATCTAACTTCTGGAGGCAGTCAAAATGAGCCTTAGAATTCTTCCCTACCTTATTCCTGTGCTGAGATACAGGCTGCTCCAACCTGCTGTAAAATGCTTGATTTCGAGAGTGAGCGAAACTAATGAAAACATTGTTGGGGTAAAACCTAAAGGGAAAGACCTAGCACCAAATCCCATTTGCCATCTGATCTAACTTCTGGAGGCAGTCAAAATGAGCCTTAGAATTCTTCCCTACCTTATTCCTGTGCTGAGATACAGGCTGCTCCAACCTGCTGTAAAATGCTTGATTTCGAGAGTGAGCGAAACTAATGAAAACATTGTTGGGGTAAAACCTAAAGGGAAAGACCTAGCACCAAATCCAATTTGCCATCTGATCTAACTTCTGGAGGCAGTCAAAATGATCCTTAGAATTCTTCCCTACCTTATTCCTGTGCTGAGATACAGGCTGCTCCAACCTGCTGTAAAATGCTTGATTTCGAGAGTGAGCGAAACTAATGAAAACATTGTTGGGGTAAAACCTAAAGGGAAAGACCTAGCACCAAATCCAATTTGCCATCTGATCTAACTTCTGGAGGCAGTCAAAATGATCCTTAGAATTCTTCCCTACCTTATTCCTGTGCTGAGATACAGGCTGCTCCAACCTGCTGTAAAATGCTTGATTTCGAGAGTGACGAAACTAATGAAAACATTGTTGGGGTAAAACCTAAAGGGAAAGACCTAGCACCAAATCCAATTTGCCATCTGATCTAACTTCTGGAGGCAGTCAAAATGATCCTTAGAATTCTTCCCTACCTTATTCCTGTGCTGAGATACAGGCTGCTCCAACCTGCTGTAAAATGCTTGATTTCGAGAGTGAGCGAAACTAATGAAAACATTGTTGGGGTAAAACCTAAAGGGAAAGACCTAGCAGCAAATCCAATTTGCCATCTGATCTAACTTCTGGAGGCAGTCAAAATGATCCTTAGAATTCTTCCCTACCTTATTCCTGTGCTGAGATACAGGCTGCTCCAACCTGCTGTAAAATGCTTGATTTCGAGAGTGAGCGAAACTAATGAAAACATTGTTGGGGTAAAACCTAAAGGGAAAGACCTAGCACCAAATCCAATTTGCCATCTGATCTAACTTCTGGAGGCAGTCAAAATGATCCTTAGAATTCTTCCCTACCTTATTCCTGTGCTGAGATACAGGCTGCTCCAACCTGCTGTAAAATGCTTGATTTCGAGAGTGAGCGAAACTAATGAAAACATTGTTGGGGTAAAACCTAAAGGGAAAGACCTAGCACCAAATCCAATTTGCCATCTGATCTAACTTCTGGAGGCAGTCAAAATGATCCTTAGAATTCTTCCCTACCTTATTCCTGTGCTGAGATACAGGCTGCTCCAACCTGCTGTAAAATGCTTGATTTCGAGAGTGAGCGAAACTAATGAAAACATTGTTGGGGTAAAACCTAAAGGGAAAGACCTAGCACCAAATCCAATTTGCCATCTGATCTAACTTCTGGAGGCAGTCAAAATGAGCCTTAGAATTCTTCCCTACCTTATTCCTGTGCTGAGATACAGGCTGCTCCAACCTGCTATAAAATGCTTGATTTCGAGAGTGAGCGAAACTAATGAAAACATTGTTGGGGTAAAACCTAAAGGGAAAGACCTAGCACCAAATCCAATTTGCCATCTGATCTAACTTCTGGAGGCAGTCAAAATGAGCATTTGAATTCTTCCCTACCTTATTCCTGTGCTGAGATACAGGCTGCTCCAACCTGCTGTAAAATGCTTGATTTCGAGAGTGAGCGAAACTAATGAAAACATTGTTGGGGTAAAACCTAAAGGGAAAGACCTAGCACCAAATCCAATTTGCCATCTGATCTAACTTCTGGAGGCAGTCAAAATGAGCATTTGAATTCTTCCCTACCTTATTCCTGTGCTGAGATACAGGCTGCTCCAACCTGCTGTAAAATGCTTGATTTCGAGAGTGAGCGAAACTAATGAAAACATTGTTGGGGTAAAACCTAAAGGGAAAGACCTAGCACCAAATCCAATTTGCCATCTGATCTAACTTCTGGAGGCAGTCAAAATGATCCTTAGAATTCTTCCCTACCTTATTCCTGTGCTGAGATACAGGCTGCTCCAACCTGCTGTAAAATGCTTGATTTCGAGAGTGAGCGAAACTAAAGAAAACATTGTTGGGGTAAAACCTAAAGGGAAAGACCTAGCACCAAATCCAATTTGCCATCTGATCTAACTTCTGGAGGCAGTCAAAATGAGCCTTAGAATTCTTCCCTACCTTATTCCTGTGCTGAGATACAGGCTGCTCCAACCTGCTGTAAAATGCTTGATTTCGAGAGTGAGCGAAACTAATGAAAACATTGTTGGGGTAAAACCTAAAGGGAAAGACCTAGCACCAAATCCAATTTGCCATCTGATCTAACTTCTGGAGGCAGTCAAAATGAGCCTTAGAATTCTTCCCTACCTTATTCCTGTGCTGAGATACAGGCTGCTCCAACCTGCTGTAAAATGCTTGATTTCGAGAGTGAGCGAAACTAATGAAAACATTGTTGGGGTAAAACCTAAAGGGAAAGACCTAGCACCAAATCCAATTTGCCATCTGATCTAACTTCTGGAGGCAGTCAAAATGAGCCTTAGAATTCTTCCCTACCTTATTCCTGTGCTGAGATACAGGCTGCTCCAACCTGCTGTAAAATGCTTGATTTCGAGAGTGAGCGAAACTAATGAAAACATTGTTGGGGTAAAACCTAAAGGGAAAGACCTAGCACCAAATCCAATTTGCCATCTGATCTAACTTCTGGAGGCAGTCAAAATGAGCCTTAGAATTCTTCCCTACCTTATTCCTGTGCTGAGATACAGGCTGCTCCAACCTGCTGTAAAATGCTTGATTTCGAGAGTGAGCGAAACTAATGAAAACATTGTTGGGTAAAACCTAAAGGGAAAGACCTAGCACCAAATCCAATTTGCCATCTGATCTAACTTCTGGAGGCAGTCAAAATGAGCCTTAGAATTCTTCCCTACCTTATTCCTGTGCTGAGATACAGGCTGCTCCAACCTGCTGTAAAATGCTTGATTTCGAGAGTGAGCGAAACTAATGAAAACATTGTTGGGGTAAAACCTAAAGGGAAAGACCTAGCACCAAATCCAATTTGCCATCTGATCTAACCTTCTGGAGGCAGTCAAAATGAGCCTTAGAATTCTTCCCTACCTTATTCCTGTGCTGAGATACAGGCTGCTCCAACCTGCTGTAAAATGCTTGATTTCGAGAGTGAGCGAAACTAATGAAAACATTGTTGGGGTAAAACCTAAAGGGAAAGACCTAGCACCAAATCCAATTTGCCATCTGATCTAACTTCTGGAGGCAGTCAAAATGATCCTTAGAATTCTTCCCTACCTTATTCCTGTGCTGAGATACAGGCTGCTCCAACCTGCTGTAAAATGCTTGATTTCGAGAGTGAGCGAAACTAATGAAAACATTGTTGGGGTAAAACCTAAAGGGAAAGACCTAGCACCAAATCCAATTTGCCATCTGATCTAACTTCTGGAGGCAGTCAAAATGATCCTTAGAATTCTTCCCTACCTTATTCCTGTGCTGAGATACAGGCTGCTCCAACCTGCTGTAAAATGCTTGATTTCGAGAGTGAGCGAAACTAAAGAAAACATTGTTGGGGTAAAACCTAAAGGGAAAGACCTAGCACCAAATCCAATTTGCCATCTGATCTAACTTCTGGAGGCAGTCAAAATGAGCCTTAGAATTCTTCCCTACCTTATTCCTGTGCTGAGATACAGGCTGCTCCAACCTGCTGTAAAATGCTTGATTTCGAGAGTGAGCGAAACTAATGAAAACATTGTTGGGGTAAAACCTAAAGGGAAAGACCTAGCACCAAATCCAATTTGCCATCTGATCTAACTTCTGGAGGCAGTCAAAATGAGCCTTAGAATTCTTCCCTACCTTATTCCTGTGCTGAGATACAGGCTGCTCCAACCTGCTGTAAAATGCTTGATTTCGAGAGTGAGCGAAACTAATGAAAACATTGTTGGGGTAAAACCTAAAGGGAAAGACCTAGCACCAAATCCAATTTGCCAGCTGATCTAACTTCTGGAGGCAGTCAAAATGAGCCTTAGAATTCTTCCCTACCTTATTCCTGTGCTGAGATACAGGCTGCTCCAACCTGCTGTAAAATGCTTGATTTCGAGAGTGAGCGAAACTAATGAAAACATTGTTGGGGTAAAACCTAAAGGGAAAGACCTAGCACCAAATCCAATTTGCCATCTGATCTAACTTCTGGAGGCAGTCAAAATGAGCCTTAGAATTCTTCCCTACCTTATTCCTGTGCTGAGATACAGGCTGCTCCAACCTGCTGTAAAATGCTTGATTTCGAGAGTGAGCGAAACTAATGAAAACATTGTTGGGGTAAAACCTAAAGGGAAAGACCTAGCACCAAATCCAATTTGCCATCTGATCTAACTTCTGGAGGCAGTCAAAATGATCCTTAGAATTCTTCCCTACCTTATTCCTGTGCTGAGATACAGGCTGCTCCAACCTGCTGTAAAATGCTTGATTTCGAGAGTGAGCGAAACTAATGAAAACATTGTTGGGGTAAAACCTAAAGGGAAAGACCTAGCACCAAATCCAATTTGCCATCTGATCTAACTTCTGGAGGCAGTCAAAATGAGCCTTAGAATTCTTCCCTACCTTATTCCTGTGCTGAGATACAGGCTGCTCCAACCTGCTGTAAAATGCTTGATTTCGAGAGTGAGCGAAACTAATGAAAACATTGTTGGGGTAAAACCTAAAGGGAAAGACCTAGCACCAAATCCAATTTGCCATCTGATCTAACTTCTGGAGGCAGTCAAAATGAGCATTTGAATTCTTCCCTACCTTATTCCTGTGCTGAGATACAGGCTGCTCCAACCTGCTGTAAAATGCTTGATTTCGAGAGTGAGCGAAACTAATGAAAACATTGTTGGGGTAAAACCTAAAGGGAAAGACCTAGCACCAAATCCAATTTGCCATCTGATCTAACTTCTGGAGGCAGTCAAAATGATCCTTAGAATTCTTCCCTACCTTATTCCTGTGCTGAGATACAGGCTGCTCCAACCTGCTGTAAAATGCTTGATTTCGAGAGTGAGCGAAACTAATGAAAACATTGTTGGGGTAAAACCTAAAGGGAAAGACCTAGCACCAAATCCAATTTGCCATCTGATCTAACTTCTGGAGGCAGTCAAAATGAGCCTTAGAATTCTTCCCTACCTTATTCCTGTGCTGAGATACAGGCTGCTCCAACCTGCTGTAAAATGCTTGATTTCGAGAGTGAGCGAAACTAATGAAAACATTGTTGGGGTAAAACCTAAAGGGAAAGACCTAGCACCAAATCCAATTTGCCATCTGATCTAACTTCTGGAGGCAGTCAAGATGATCCTTAGAATTCTTCCCTACCTTATTCCTGTGCTGAGATACAGGCTGCTCCAACCTGCTGTAAAATGCTTGATTTCGAGAGTGAGCGAAACTAATGAAAACATTGTTGGGGTAAAACCTAAAGGGAAAGACCTAGCACCAAATCCAATTTGCCATCTGATCTAACTTCTGGAGGCAGTCAAAATGAGCCTTAGAATTCTTCCCTACCTTATTCCTGTGCTGAGATACAGGCTGCTCCAACCTGCTGTAAAATGCTTGATTTCGAGAGTGAGCGAAACTAATGAAAACATTGTTGGGGTAAAACCTAAAGGGAAAGACCTAGCACCAAATCCAATTTGCCATCTGATCTAACTTCTGGAGGCAGTCAAAATGAGCCTTAGAATTCTTCCCTACCTTATTCCTGTGCTGAGATACAGGCTGCTCCAACCTGCTGTAAAATGCTTGATTTCGAGAGTGAGCGAAACTAATGAAAACATTGTTGGGGTAAAACCTAAAGGGAAAGACCTAGCACCAAATCCAATTTGCCATCTGATCTAACTTCTGGAGGCAGTCAAAATGAGCCTTAGAATTCTTCCCTACCTTATTCCTGTGCTGAGATACAGGCTGCTCCAACCTGCTGTAAAATGCTTGATTTCGAGAGTGAGCGAAACTAATGAAAACATTGTTGGGGTAAAACCTAAAGGGAAAGACCTAGCACCAAATCCAATTTGCCATCTGATCTAACTTCTGGAGGCAGTCAAAATGAGCCTTAGAATTCTTCCCTACCTTATTCCTGTGCTGAGATACAGGCTGCTCCAACCTGCTGTAAAATGCTTGATTTCGAGAGTGAGCGAAACTAATGAAAACATTGTTGGGGTAAAACCTAAAGGGAAAGACCTAGCACCAAATCCAATTTGCCATCTGATCTAACTTCTGGAGGCAGTCAAAATGATCCTTAGAATTCTTCCCTACCTTATTCCTGTGCTGAGATACAGGCTGCTCCAACCTGCTGTAAAATGCTTGATTTCGAGAGTGAGCGAAACTAATGAAAACATTGTTGGGGTAAAACCTAAAGGGAAAGACCTAGCACCAAATCCAATTTGCCATCTGATCTAACTTCTGGAGGCAGTCAAAATGATCCTTAGAATTCTTCCCTACCTTATTCCTGTGCTGAGATACAGGCTGCTCCAACCTGCTGTAAAATGCTTGATTTCGAGAGTGAGCGAAACTAATGAAAACATTGTTGGGGTAAAACCTAAAGGGAAAGACCTAGCACCAAATCCAATTTGCCATCTGATCTAACTTCTGGAGGCAGTCAAAATGAGCATTTGAATTCTTCCCTACCTTATTCCTGTGCTGAGATACAGGCTGCTCCAACCTGCTGTAAAATGCTTGATTTCGAGAGTGAGCGAAACTAATGAAAACATTGTTGGGGTAAAACCTAAAGGGAAAGACCTAGCACCAAATCCAATTTGCCATCTGATCTAACTTCTGGAGGCAGTCAAAATGAGCCTTAGAATTCTTCCCTACCTTATTCCTGTGCTGAGATACAGGCTGCTCCAACCTGCTGTAAAATGCTTGATTTCGAGAGTGAGCGAAACTAATGAAAACATTGTTGGGGTAAAACCTAAAGGGAAAGACCTAGCACCAAATCCAATTTGCCATCTGATCTAACTTCTGGAGGCAGTCAAAATGAGCCTTAGAATTCTTCCCTACCTTATTCCTGTGCTGAGATACAGGCTGCTCCAACCTGCTGTAAAATGCTTGATTTCGAGAGTGAGCGAAACTAATGAAAACATTGTTGGGGTAAAACCTAAAGGGAAAGACCTAGCACCAAATCCAATTTGCCATCTGATCTAACTTCTGGAGGCAGTCAAAATGAGCCTTAGAATTCTTCCCTACCTTATTCCTGTGCTGAGATACAGGCTGCTCCAACCTGCTGTAAAATGCTTGATTTCGAGAGTGAGCGAAACTAATGAAAACATTGTTGGGGTAAAACCTAAAGGGAAAGACCTAGCACCAAATCCAATTTGCCATCTGATCTAACTTCTGGAGGCAGTCAAAATGAGCCTTAGAATTCTTCCCTACCTTATTCCTGTGCTGAGATACAGGCTGCTCCAACCTGCTGTAAAATGCTTGATTTCGAGAGTGAGCGAAACTAATGAAAACATTGTTGGGGTAAAACCTAAAGGGAAAGACCTAGCACCAAATCCAATTTGCCATCTGATCTAACTTCTGGAGGCAGTCAAAATGAGCCTTAGAATTCTTCCCTACCTTATTCCTGTGCTGAGATACAGGCTGCTCCAACCTGCTGTAAAATGCTTGATTTCGAGAGTGAGCGAAACTAATGAAAACATTGTTGGGGTAAAACCTAAAGGGAAAGACCTAGCACCAAATCCAATTTGCCATCTGATCTAACTTCTGGAGGCAGTCAAAATGATCCTTAGAATTCTTCCCTACCTTATTCCTGTGCTGAGATACAGGCTGCTCCAACCTGCTGTAAAATGCTTGATTTCGAGAGTGAGCGAAACTAATGAAAACATTGTTGGGGTAAAACCTAAAGGGAAAGACCTAGCACCAAATCCAATTTGCCATCTGATCTAACTTCTGGAGGCAGTCAAAATGAGCCTTAGAATTCTTCCCTACCTTATTCCTGTGCTGAGATACAGGCTGCTCCAACCTGCTGTAAAATGCTTGATTTCGAGAGTGAGCGAAACTAATGAAAACATTGTTGGGGTAAAACCTAAAGGGAAAGACCTAGCACCAAATCCAATTTGCCATCTGATCTAACTTCTGGAGGCAGTCAAAATGAGCATTTGAATTCTTCCCTACCTTATTCCTGTGCTGAGATACAGGCTGCTCCAACCTGCTGTAAAATGCTTGATTTCGAGAGTGAGCGAAACTAATGAAAAACATTGTTGGGGTAAAACCTAAAGGGAAAGACCTAGCACCAAATCCAATTTGCCATCTGATCTAACTTCTGGAGGCAGTCAAAATGAGCCTTAGAATTCTTCCCTACCTTATTCCTGTGCTGAGATACAGGCTGCTCCAACCTGCTGTAAAATGCTTGATTTCGAGAGTGAGCGAAACTAATGAAAACATTGTTGGGGTAAAACCTAAAGGGAAAGACCTAGCACCAAATCCAATTTGCCATCTGATCTAACTTCTGGAGGCAGTCAAAATGATCCTTAGAATTCTTCCCTACCTTATTCCTGTGCTGAGATACAGGCTGCTCCAACCTGCTGTAAAATGCTTGATTTCGAGAGTGAGCGAAACTAATGAAAACATTGTTGGGGTAAAACCTAAAGGGAAAGACCTAGCACCAAATCCAATTTGCCATCTGATCTAACTTCTGGAGGCAGTCAAAATGAGCCTTAGAATTCTTCCCTACCTTATTCCTGTGCTGAGATACAGGCTGCTCCAACCTGCTGTAAAATGCTTGATTTCGAGAGTGAGCGAAACTAATGAAAACATTGTTGGGGTAAAACCTAAAGGGAAAGACCTAGCACCAAATCCAATTTGCCATCTGATCTAACTTCTGGAGGCAGTCAAAATGAGCCTTAGAATTCTTCCCTACCTTATTCCTGTGCTGAGATACAGGCTGCTCCAACCTGCTGTAAAATGCTTGATTTCGAGAGTGAGCGAAACTAATGAAAACATTGTTGGGGTAAAACCTAAAGGGAAAGACCTAGCACCAAATCCAATTTGCCATCTGATCTAACTTCTGGAGGCAGTCAAAATGAGCCTTAGAATTCTTCCCTACCTTATTCCTGTGCTGAGATACAGGCTGCTCCAACCTGCTGTAAAATGCTTGATTTCGAGAGTGAGCGAAACTAATGAAAACATTGTTGGGGTAAAACCTAAAGGGAAAGACCTAGCACCAAATCCAATTTGCCATCTGATCTAACTTCTGGAGGCAGTCAAAATGATCCTTAGAATTCTTCCCTACCTTATTCCTGTGCTGAGATACAGGCTGCTCCAACCTGCTGTAAAATGCTTGATTTCGAGAGTGAGCGAAACTAATGAAAACATTGTTGGGGTAAAACCTAAAGGGAAAGACCTAGCACCAAATCCAATTTGCCATCTGATCTAACTTCTGGAGGCAGTCAAAATGAGCCTTAGAATTCTTCCCTACCTTATTCCTGTGCTGAGATACAGGCTGCTCCAACCTGCTGTAAAATGCTTGATTTCGAGAGTGAGCGAAACTAATGAAAACATTGTTGGGGTAAAACCTAAAGGGAAAGACCTAGCACCAAATCCAATTTGCCATCTGATCTAACTTCTGGAGGCAGTCAAAATGAGCCTTAGAATTCTTCCCTACCTTATTCCTGTGCTGAGATACAGGCTGCTCCAACCTGC
Source organism: Melanerpes formicivorus (assembly GCF_026170545.1). Lineage (NCBI taxonomy): Eukaryota > Metazoa > Chordata > Aves > Piciformes > Picidae > Melanerpes > Melanerpes formicivorus. Next base: position 16,987 of record NW_027144066.1, on the reverse strand, counting down.
TGTAAAATGCTTGATTTCGAGAGTGAGCGAAACTAATGAAAACATTGTTGGGGTAAAACCTAAAGGGAAAGACCTAGCACCAAATCCAATTTGCCATCTGATCTAACTTCTGGAGGCAGTCAAAATGAGCATTTGAATTCTTCCCTACCTTATTCCTGTGCTGAGATACAGGCTGCTCCAACCTGCTGTAAAATGCTTGATTTCGAGAGTGAGCGAAACTAATGAAAACATTGTTGGGGTAAAACCTAAAGGGAAAGACCTAGCACCAAATCCAATTTGCCATCTGATCTAACTTCTGGAGGCAGTCAAAATGAGCCTTAGAATTCTTCCCTACCTTATTCCTGTGCTGAGATACAGGCTGCTCCAACCTGCTGTAAAATGCTTGATTTCGAGAGTGAGCGAAACTAATGAAAACATTGTTGGGGTAAAACCTAAAGGGAAAGACCTAGCACCAAATCCAATTTGCCATCTGATCTAACTTCTGGAGGCAGTCAAAATGATCCTTAGAATTCTTCCCTACCTTATTCCTGTGCTGAGATACAGGCTGCTCCAACCTGCTGTAAAATGCTTGATTTCGAGAGTGAGCGAAACTAATGAAAACATTGTTGGGGTAAAACCTAAAGGGAAAGACCTAGCACCAAATCCAATTTGCCATCTGATCTAACTTCTGGAGGCAGTCAAAATGATCCTTAGAATTCTTCCCTACCTTATTCCTGTGCTGAGATACAGGCTGCTCCAACCTGCTGTAAAATGCTTGATTTCGAGAGTGAGCGAAACTAATGAAAACATTGTTGGGGTAAAACCTAAAGGGAAAGACCTAGCACCAAATCCAATTTGCCATCTGATCTAACTTCTGGAGGCAGTCAAAATGATCCTTAGAATTCTTCCCTACCTTATTCCTGTGCTGAGATACAGGCTGCTCCAACCTGCTGTAAAATGCTTGATTTCGAGAGTGAGCGAAACTAATGAAAACATTGTTGGGGTAAAACCTAAAGGGAAAGACCTAGCACCAAATCCAATTTGCCATCTGATCTAACTTCTGGAGGCAGTCAAAATGAGCCTTAGAATTCTTCCCTACCTTATTCCTGTGCTGAGATACAGGCTGCTCCAACCTGCTGTAAAATGCTTGATTTCGAGAGTGAGCGAAACTAATGAAAACATTGTTGGGGTAAAACCTAAAGGGAAAGACCTAGCACCAAATCCAATTTGCCATCTGATCTAACTTCTGGAGGCAGTCAAAATGAGCATTTGAATTCTTCCCTACCTTATTCCTGTGCTGAGATACAGGCTGCTCCAACCTGCTGTAAAATGCTTGATTTCGAGAGTGAGCGAAACTAATGAAAACATTGTTGGGGTAAAACCTAAAGGGAAAGACCTAGCACCAAATCCAATTTGCCATCTGATCTAACTTCTGGAGGCAGTCAAAATGAGCCTTAGAATTCTTCCCTACCTTATTCCTGTGCTGAGATACAGGCTGCTCCAACCTGCTGTAAAATGCTTGATTTCGAGAGTGAGCGAAACTAATGAAAACATTGTTGGGGTAAAACCTAAAGGGAAAGACCTAGCACCAAATCCAATTTGCCATCTGATCTAACTTCTGGAGGCAGTCAAAATGAGCCTTAGAATTCTTCCCTACCTTATTCCTGTGCTGAGATACAGGCTGCTCCAACCTGCTGTAAAATGCTTGATTTCGAGAGTGAGCGAAACTAATGAAAACATTGTTGGGGTAAAACCTAAAGGGAAAGACCTAGCACCAAATCCAATTTGCCATCTGATCTAACTTCTGGAGGCAGTCAAAATGATCCTTAGAATTCTTCCCTACCTTATTCCTGTGCTGAGATACAGGCTGCTCCAACCTGCTGTAAAATGCTTGATTTCGAGAGTGAGCGAAACTAATGAAAACATTGTTGGGGTAAAACCTAAAGGGAAAGACCTAGCACCAAATCCAATTTGCCATCTGATCTAACTTCTGGAGGCAGTCAAAATGAGCCTTAGAATTCTTCCCTACCTTATTCCTGTGCTGAGATACAGGCTGCTCCAACCTGCTGTAAAATGCTTGATTTCGAGAGTGAGCGAAACTAATGAAAACATTGTTGGGGTAAAACCTAAAGGGAAAGACCTAGCACCAAATCCAATTTGCCATCTGATCTAACTTCTGGAGGCAGTCAAAATGAGCATTTGAATTCTTCCCTACCTTATTCCTGTGCTGAGATACAGGCTGCTCCAACCTGCTGTAAAATGCTTGATTTCGAGAGTGAGCGAAACTAATGAAAACATTGTTGGGGTAAAACCTAAAGGGAAAGACCTAGCACCAAATCCAATTTGCCATCTGATCTAACTTCTGGAGGCAGTCAAAATGAGCCTTAGAATTCTTCCCTACCTTATTCCTGTGCTGAGATACAGGCTGCTCCAACCTGCTGTAAAATGCTTGATTTCGAGAGTGAGCGAAACTAATGAAAACATTGTTGGGGTAAAACCTAAAGGGAAAGACCTAGCACCAAATCCAATTTGCCATCTGATCTAACTTCTGGAGGCAGTCAAAATGATCCTTAGAATTCTTCCCTACCTTATTCCTGTGCTGAGATACAGGCTGCTCCAACCTGCTGTAAAATGCTTGATTTCGAGAGTGAGCGAAACTAATGAAAACATTGTTGGGGTAAAACCTAAAGGGAAAGACCTAGCACCAAATCCAATTTGCCATCTGATCTAACTTCTGGAGGCAGTCAAAATGAGCCTTAGAATTCTTCCCTACCTTATTCCTGTGCTGAGATACAGGCTGCTCCAACCTGCTGTAAAATGCTTGATTTCGAGAGTGAGCGAAACTAATGAAAACATTGTTGGGGTAAAACCTAAAGGGAAAGACCTAGCACCAAATCCAATTTGCCATCTGATCTAACTTCTGGAGGCAGTCAAAATGAGCCTTAGAATTCTTCCCTACCTTATTCCTGTGCTGAGATACAGGCTGCTCCAACCTGCTGTAAAATGCTTGATTTCGAGAGTGAGCGAAACTAATGAAAACATTGTTGGGGTAAAACCTAAAGGGAAAGACCTAGCACCAAATCCAATTTGCCATCTGATCTAACTTCTGGAGGCAGTCAAAATGATCCTTAGAATTCTTCCCTACCTTATTCCTGTGCTGAGATACAGGCTGCTCCAACCTGCTGTAAAATGCTTGATTTCGAGAGTGAGCGAAACTAATGAAAACATTGTTGGGGTAAAACCTAAAGGGAAAGACCTAGCACCAAATCCAATTTGCCATCTGATCTAACTTCTGGAGGCAGTCAAAATGATCCTTAGAATTCTTCCCTACCTTATTCCTGTGCTGAGATACAGGCTGCTCCAACCTGCTGTAAAATGCTTGATTTCGAGAGTGAGCGAAACTAATGAAAACATTGTTGGGGTAAAACCTAAAGGGAAAGACCTAGCACCAAATCCAATTTGCCATCTGATCTAACTTCTGGAGGCAGTCAAAATGAGCCTTAGAATTCTTCCCTACCTTATTCCTGTGCTGAGATACAGGCTGCTCCAACCTGCTGTAAAATGCTTGATTTCGAGAGTGAGCGAAACTAATGAAAACATTGTTGGGGTAAAACCTAAAGGGAAAGACCTAGCACCAAATCCAATTTGCCATCTGATCTAACTTCTGGAGGCAGTCAAAATGATCCTTAGAATTCTTCCCTACCTTATTCCTGTGCTGAGATACAGGCTGCTCCAACCTGCTGTAAAATGCTTGATTTCGAGAGTGAGCGAAACTAATGAAAACATTGTTGGGGTAAAACCTAAAGGGAAAGACCTAGCACCAAATCCAATTTGCCATCTGATCTAACTTCTGGAGGCAGTCAAAATGAGCATTTGAATTCTTCCCTACCTTATTCCTGTGCTGAGATACAGGCTGCTCCAACCTGCTGTAAAATGCTTGATTTCGAGAGTGAGCGAAACTAATGAAAACATTGTTGGGGTAAAACCTAAAGGGAAAGACCTAGCACCAAATCCAATTTGCCATCTGATCTAACTTCTGGAGGCAGTCAAAATGAGCCTTAGAATTCTTCCCTACCTTATTCCTGTGCTGAGATACAGGCTGCTCCAACCTGCTGTAAAATGCTTGATTTCGAGAGTGAGCGAAACTAATGAAAACATTGTTGGGGTAAAACCTAAAGGGAAAGACCTAGCACCAAATCCAATTTGCCATCTGATCTAACTTCTGGAGGCAGTCAAAATGAGCCTTAGAATTCTTCCCTACCTTATTCCTGTGCTGAGATACAGGCTGCTCCAACCTGCTGTAAAATGCTTGATTTCGAGAGTGAGCGAAACTAATGAAAACATTGTTGGGGTAAAACCTAAAGGGAAAGACCTAGCACCAAATCCAATTTGCCATCTGATCTAACTTCTGGAGGCAGTCAAAACGAGCCTTAGAATTCTTCCCTACCTTATTCCTGTGCTGAGATGCAGGCTGCTCCAACCTGCTGTAAAATGCTTGATTTCAAGAGTGAGCGAAACTAATGAAAACATTGTTGGGGTAAAACCTAAAGGGAAAGACCTAGCACCAAATCCAATTTGCCATCTGATCTAACTTCTGGAGGCAGTCAAAATGATCCTTAGAATTCTTCCCTACCTTATTCCTGTGCTGAGATACAGGCTGCTCCAACCTGCTGTAAAATGCTTGATTTCGAGAGTGAGCGAAACTAATGAAAACATTGTTGGGGTAAAACCTAAAGGGAAAGACCTAGCACCAAATCCAATTTGCCATCTGATCTAACTTCTGGAGGCAGTCAAAATGATCCTTAGAATTCTTCCCTACCTTATTCCTGTGCTGAGATACAGGCTGCTCCAACCTGCTGTAAAATGCTTGATTTCGAGAGTGAGCGAAACTAATGAAAACATTGTTGGGGTAAAACCTAAAGGGAAAGACCTAGCACCAAATCCAATTTGCCATCTGATCTAACTTCTGGAGGCAGTCAAAATGATCCTTAGAATTCTTCCCTACCTTATTCCTGTGCTGAGATACAGGCTGCTCCAACCTGCTGTAAAATGCTTGATTTCGAGAGTGAGCGAAACTAATGAAAACATTGTTGGGGTAAAACCTAAAGGGAAAGACCTAGCACCAAATCCAATTTGCCATCTGATCTAACTTCTGGAGGCAGTCAAAATGAGCCTTAGAATTCTTCCCTACCTTATTCCTGTGCTGAGATACAGGCTGCTCCAACCTGCTGTAAAATGCTTGATTTCGAGAGTGAGCGAAACTAATGAAAACATTGTTGGGGTAAAACCTAAAGGGAAAGACCTAGCACCACCAAATCCAATTTGCCATCTGATTCTAACTTCTGGAGGCAGTCAAAATGATCCTTAGAATTCTTCCCTACCTTATTCCTGTGCTGAGATACAGGCTGCTCCAACCTGCTGTAAAATGTTTGATTTCGAGAGTGAGCGGAAACTAATGAAAACATTGTTGGGGTAAAACCTAAAGGGAAAGACCTAGCACCAAATCCAATTTGCCATCTGATCTAACTTCTGGAGGCAGTCAAAATGATCCTTAGAATTCTTCCCTACCTTATTCCTGTGCTGAGATACAGGCTGCTCCAACCTGCTGTAAAATGCTTGATTTCGAGAGTGAGCGAAACTAATGAAAACATTGTTGGGGTAAAAACCTAAAGGGAAAGACCTAGCACCAAATCCAATTTGCCATCTGATCTAACTTCTGGAGGCAGTCAAAATGATCCTTAGAATTCTTCCCTACCTTATTCCTGTGCTGAGATACAGGCTGCTCCAACCTGCTGTAAAATGCTTGATTTCGAGAGTGAGCGAAACTAATGAAAACATTGTTGGGGTAAAACCTAAAGGGAAAGACCTAGCACCAAATCCAATTTGCCATCTGATCTAACTTCTGGGAGGCAGTCAAAATGAGCCTTAGAATTCTTCCCTACCTTATTCCTGTGCTGAGATACAGGGCTGCTCCAACCTGCTGTAAAATGCTTGATTTCGAGAGTGAGCGAAACTAATGAAAACATTGTTGGGGTAAAACCTAAAGGGGAAAGACCTAGCACCAAATCCAATTTGCCATCTGATCTAACTTCTGGAGGCAGTCAAAATGATCCTTAGAATTCTTCCCTACCTTATTCCTGTGCAGAGATACAGGCTGCTCCAACCTGCTGTAAAATGCTTGATTTCGAGAGTGAGCGAAACTAATGAAAACATTGTTGGGGTAAAACCTAAAGGGAAAGACCTAGCACCAAATCCAATTTGCCATCTGATCTAACTTCTGGAGGCAGTCAAAATGAGCCTTAGAATTCTTCCCTACCTTATTCCTGTGCTGAGATACAGGCTGCTCCAACCTGCTGTAAAATGTTTGATTTCGAGAGTGAGCGAAACTAATGAAAACATTGTTGGGGTAAAACCTAAAGGGAAAGACCTAGCACCAAATCCAATTTGCCATCTGATCTAACTTCTGGAGGCAGTCAAAATGAGCCTTAGAATTCTTCCCCTACCTTATTCCTGTGCTGAGATACAGGCTGCTCCAACCTGCTGTAAAATGCTTGATTTCGAGAGTGAGCGAAACTAATGAAAACATTGTTGGGGTAAAACCTAAAGGGAAAGACCTAGCACCAAATCCAATTTGCCATCTGATCTAACTTCTGGAGGCAGTCAAAATGAGCCTTAGAATTCTTCCCTACCTTATTCCTGTGCTGAGATACAGGCTGCTCCAACCTGCTGTAAAATGCTTGATTTCGAGAGTGAGCGAAACTAATGAAAACATTGTTGGGGTAAAACCTAAAGGGAAAGACCTAGCACCAAATCCAATTTGGCCATCTGATCTAACTTCTGGAGGCAGTCAAAATGAGTCTTAGAATTCTTCCCTACCTTATTCCTGTGCTGAGATACAGGCTGCTCCAACCTGCTGTAAAATGCTTGATTTCGAGAGTGAGCGAAACTAATGAAAAACATTGTTGGGGTAAAACCTAAAGGGAAAGACCTAGCACCAAATCCAATTTGCCATCTGATCTAACTTCTGGAGGCAGTCAAAATGAGCCTTAGAATTCTTCCCTACCTTATTCCTGTGCTGAGATACAGGCTGCTCCAACCTGCTGTAAAAATGCTTGATTTCGAGAGTGAGCGAAACTAATGAAAACATTGTTGGGGTAAAACCTAAAGGGAAAGACCTAGCACCAAATCCAATTTGCCATCTGATCTAACTTCTGGAGGCAGTCAAAATGAGCCTTAGAATTCTTCCCTACCTTATTCCTGTGCTGAGATACAGGCTGCTCCAACCTGCTGTAAAATGCTTGATTTCGAGAGTGAGCGAAACTAATGAAAACATTGTTGGGGTAAAACCTAAAGGGAAAGACCTAGCACCAAATCCAATTTGCCATCTGATCTAACTTCTGGAGGCAGTCAAAATGATCCTTAGAATTCTTCCCTACCTTATTCCTGTGCTGAGATACAGGCTGCTCCAACCTGCTGTAAAATGCTTGATTTCGAGAGTGAGCGAAACTAATGAAAACATTGTTGGGGTAAAACCTAAAGGGAAAGACCTAGCACCAAATCCAATTTGCCATCTGATCTAACTCCTGGAGGCAGTCAAAATGAGCCTTAGAATTCTTCCCTACCTTATTCCTGTGCTGAGATACAGGCTGCTCCAACCTGCTGTAAAATGCTTGATTTCGAGAGTGAGCGAAACTAATGAAAACATTGTTGGGGTAAAACCTAAAGGGAAAGACCTAGCACCAAATCCAATTTGCCATCTGATCTAACTTCTGGAGGCAGTCAAAATGATCCTTAGAATTCTTCCCTACCTTATTCCTGTGCTGAGATACAGGCTGCTCCAACCCTGCTGTAAAATGCTTGATTTCGAGAGTGAGCGAAACTAATGAAAACATTGTTGGGGTAAAACCTAAAGGGAAAGACCTAGCACCAAATCCAATTTGCCATCTGATCTAACTTCTGGAGGCAGTCAAAATGAGCCTTAGAATTCTTCCCTACCTTATTCCTGTGCTGAGATACAGGCTGCTCCAACCTGCCTGTAAAATGCTTGATTTCGAGAGTGAGCGAAACTAATGAAAACATTGCTGGGGTAAAACCTAAAGGGAAAGACCTAGCACCAAATCCAATTTGCCATCTGATCTAACTTCTGGAGGCAGTCAAAATGAGCCTTAGAATTCTTCCCTACCTTATTCCTGTGCTGAGATACAGGCTGCTCCAACCTGCTGTAAAATGCTTGATTTCGAGAGTGAGCGAAACTAATGAAAACATTGTTGGGGTAAAACCTAAAGGGAAAGACCTAGCACCAAATCCAATTTGCCATCTGATCTAACTTCTGGAGGCAGTCAAAATGAGCCCTTAGAATTCTTCCCTACCTTATTCCTGTGCTGAGATACAGGCTGCTCCAACCTGCTGTAAAATGCTTGATTTCGAGAGTGAGCGAAACTAATGAAAACATTGTTGGGGTAAAACCTAAAGGGAAAAGACCTAGCACCAAATCCAATTTGCCATCTGATCTAACTTCTGGAGGCAGTCAAAATGATCCTTAGAATTTCTTCCCTACCTTATTCCTGTGCTGAGATACAGGCTGCTCCAAACCTGCTGTAAAATGCTTGATTTTCGAGAGTGAGCGAAACTAATGAAAACATTGTTGGGGTAAAACCTAAAGGGAAAGACCTAGCACCAAATCCAATTTGCCATCTGATCTAACTTCTGGAGGCAGTCAAAATGAGCCTTAGAATTCTTCCCTACCTTATTCCTGTGCTGAGATACAGGCTGCTCCAACCTGCTGTAAAATGCTTGATTTCGAGAGTGAGCGAAACTAATGAAAACATTGTTGGGGTAAAACCTAAAGGGAAAGACCTAGCACCAAATCCAATTTGCCATCTGATCTAACTTCTGGAGGCAGTCAAAATGAGCCTTAGAATTCTTCCCTACCTTATTCCTGTTGCTGAGATACAGGCTGCTCCAACCTGCTGTAAAATGCTTGATTTCGAGAGTGAGCGAAACTAATGAAAACATTGTTGGGGTAAAACCTAAAGGGAAAGACCTAGCACCAAATCCAATTTGCCATCTGATCTAACTTCTGGAGGCAGTCAAAATGAGCCTTAGAATTCTTCCCTACCTTATTCCTGTGCTGAGATACAGGCTGCTCCAACCTGCTGTAAAATGCTTGATTTCGAGAGTGAGCGAAACTAATGAAAACATTGTTGGGGTAAAACCTAAAGGGAAAGACCTAGCACCAAATCCAATTTGCCATCTGATCTAACTTCTGGAGGCAGTCAAAATGAGCCTTAGAATTCTTCCCTACCTTATTCCTGTGCTGAGATACAGGCTGCTCCAACCTGCTGTAAAATGCTTGATTTCGAGAGTGAGCGAAACTAATGAAAACATTGTTGGGGTAAAACCTAAAGGGAAAGACCTAGCACCAAATTCCAATTTGCCATCTGATCTAACTTCTGGAGGCAGTCAAAATGAGCCTTAGAATTCTTCCCTACCTTATTCCTGTGCTGAGATACAGGCTGCTCCAACCTGCTGTAAAATGCTTGATTTCGAGAGTGAGCGAAACTAATGAAAACATTGTTTTGGGGTAAAACCTAAAGGGAAAGACCTAGCACCAAATCCAATTTGCCATCTGATCTAACTTCTGGAGGCAGTCAAAATGAGCCTTAGAATTCTTCCCTACCTTATTCCTGTGCTGAGATACAGGCTGCTCCAACCTGCTGTAAAAATGCTTGATTTCGAGAGTGAGCGAAACTAATGAAAACATTGTTGGGGTAAAACCTAAAGGGAAAGACCTAGCACCAAATCCAATTTGCCATCTGATCTAACTTCTGGAGGCAGTCAAAATGAGCCTTAGAATTCTTCCCTACCTTATTCCTGTGCTGAGATACAGGCTGCTCCAACCTGCTGTAAAATGCTTGATTTCGAGAGTGAGCGAAACTAATGAAAACATTGTTGGGGTAAAACCTAAAGGGAAAGACCTAGCACCAAATCCAATTTGCCATCTGATCTAACTCCTGGAGGCAGTCAAAATGAGCCTTAGAATTCTTCCCTACCTTATTCCTGTGCTGAGATACAGGCTGCTCCAACCTGCTGTAAAATGCTTGATTTCGAGAGTGAGCGAAACTAATGAAAACATTGTTGGGGTAAAACCTAAAGGGAAAGACCTAGCAGCAAATCCAATTTGCCATCTGATCTAACTTCTGGAGGCAGTCAAAATGAGCCTTAGAATTCTTCCTACCTTATTCCTGTGCTGAGATACAGGCTGCTCCAACCTGCTGTAAAATGCTTGATTTCGAGAGTGAGCGAAAACTAATGAAAACATTGTTGGGGTAAAACCTAAAGGGAAAGACCTAGCACCAAATCCAATTTGCCATCTGATCTAACTTCTGGAGGCAGTCAAAATGAGCCTTAGAATTCTTCCCTACCTTATTCCTGTGCTGAGATACAGGCTGCTCCAACCTGCTGTAAAATGCTTGATTTCGAGAGTGAGCGAAACTAATGAAAACATTGTTGGGGTAAAACCTAAAGGGAAAGACCTAGCACCAAATCCAATTTGCCATCTGATCTAACTTCTGGAGGCAGTCAAAATGAGCCTTAGAATTCTTCCTACCTTATTCCTGTGCTGAGATACAGGCTGCTCCAACCTGCTGTAAAATGCTTGATTTCGAGAGTGAGCGAAACTAATGAAAACATTGTTGGGGTAAAACCTAAAGGGAAAGACCTAGCACCAAATCCAATTTGCCATCTGATCTAACTTCTGGAGGCAGTCAAAATGAGCCTTAGAATTCTTCCCTACCTTATTTCCTGTGCTGAGATACAGGCTGCTCCAACCTGCTGTAAAATGCTTGATTTCGAGAGTGAGCGAAACTAATGAAAACATTGTTGGGGTAAAAACCTAAAGGGAAAGACCTAGCACCAAATCCAATTTGCCATCTGATCTAACTTCTGGAGGCAGTCAAAATGAGCCTTAGAATTCTTCCCTACCTTATTCCTGTGCTGAGATACAGGCTGCTCCAACCTGCTGTAAAATGCTTGATTTCGAGAGTGAGCGAAACTAATGAAAACATTGTTGGGGTAAAACCTAAAGGGAAAGACCTAGCACCAAATCCAATTTGCCATCTGATCTACTTCTGGAGGCAGTCAAAATGATCCTTAGAATTCTTCCCTACCTTATTCCTGTGCTGAGATACAGGCTGCTCCAACCTGCTGTAAAATGCTTGATTTCGAGAGTGAGGACGAAAACTAATGAAAACATTGTTGGGGTAAAACCTAAAGGGAAAGACCTAGCACCAAATCCAATTTGCCATCTGATCTAACTTCTGGAGGCAGTCAAAATGAGCCTTAGGAATTCTTCCCTACCTTATTCCTGTGCTGAGATACAGGCTGCTCCAACCTGCTGTAAAATGCTTGATTTCGAGAGTGAGCGAAACTAATGAAAACATTGTTGGGGTAAAACCTAAAGGGAAAGACCTAGCACCAAATCCAATTTGCCATCTGATCTAACTTCTGGAGGCAGTCAAAATGAGCCCTTAGAATTCTTCCCTACCTTATTCCTGTGCTGAGATACAGGCTGCTCCAACCTGCTGTAAAAATGCTTGATTTCGAGAGTGAGCGAAACTAATGAAAACATTGTTGGGGTAAAACCTAAAGGGAAAGACCTAGCACCAAATCCAATTTGCCATCTGATCTAACTTCTGGAGGCAGTCAAAATGAGCCTTAGAATTCTTCCCTACCTTATTTCCTGTGCTGAGATACAGGCTGCTCCAACCTGCTGTAAAATGCTTGATTTCGAGAGTGAGCGAAACTAATGAAAACATTGTTGGGGTAAAACCTAAAGGGAAAGACCTAGCACCAAATCCATTTGCCATCTGATCTAACTTCTGGAGGCAGTCAAAATGAGCCTTAGAATTCTTCCCTACCTTATTCCTGTGCTGAGATACAGGCCTGCTCCAACCTGCTGTAAAATGCTTGATTTCGAGAGTGAGCGAAACTAATGAAAACATTGTTGGGGTAAAACCTAAAGGGAAAGACCTAGCACCAAATCCAATTTGCCATCTGATCTAACTTCTGGAGGCAGTCAAAATGAGCCTTAGAATTCTTCCCTACCTTATTCCTGTGCTGAGATACAGGCTGCTCCAACCTGCTGTAAAATGCTTGATTTCGAGAGTGAGCGAAACTAATGAAAACATTGTTGGGGTAAAACCTAAAGGGAAAGACCTAGCACCAAATCCAATTTGCCATCTGATCTAACTTCTGGAGGCAGTCAAAATGAGCCTTAGAATTCTTCCCTACCTTATTCCTGTGCTGAGATACAGGCTGCTCCAACCTGCTGTAAAATGCTTGATTTCGAGAGTGAGCGAAACTAATGAAAACATTTGTTGGGGTAAAACCTAAAGGGAAAGACCTAGCACCAAATCCAATTTGCCATCTGATCTAACTTCTGGAGGCAGTCAAAATGAGCCTTAGAATTCTTCCCTACCTTATTCCTGTGCTGAGATACAGGCTGCTCCAACCTGCTGGTAAAATGCTTGATTTCGAGAGTGAGCGAAACTAATTGAAAACATTGTTGGGGTAAAACCTAAAGGGAAAGACCTAGCACCAAATCCAATTTGCCATCTGATCTAACTTCTGGAGGGCAGTCAAAATGATCCTTAGAATTCTTCCCTACCTTATTCCTGTGCTGAGATACAGGCTGCTCCAACCTGCTGTAAAATGCTTGATTTCGAGAGTGAGCGAAACTAATGAAAACATTGTTGGGGTAAAACCTAAAGGGAAAGACCTAGCACCAATCCAATTTGCCATCTGATCTAACTTCTGGAGGCAGTCAAAATGAGCCTTAGAATTCTTCCCTACCTTATTCCTGTGCTGAGATACAGGCTGCTCCAACCTGCTGTAAAATGCTTGATTTCGAGAGTGAGCGAAACTAATGAAAAACATTGTTGGGGTAAAACCTAAAGGAAAGACCTAGCACCAATCCAATTTGCCATCTGATCTAACTTCTGGAGGCAGTCAAAATGAGCCTTAGAATTCTTCCCTACCTTATTCCTGTGCTGAGATACAGGCTGCTCCAACCTGCTGTAAAATGCTTGATTTCGAGAGTGAGCGAAACTAATGAAAAACATTGTTGGGGGTAAAACCTAAAGGGAAAGACCTAGCACCAAATCCAATTTGCCATCTGATCTAACTTCTGGAGGCAGTCAAAATGAGCCTTAGAATTCTTCCCTACCTTATTCCTGTGCTGAGATACAGGCTGCTCCAACCTGCTGTAAAATGCTTGATTTCGAGAGTGAGCGAAACTAATGAAAACATTGTTGGGGTAAAACCTAAAGGGAAAGACCTAGCACCAAATCCAATTTGCCATCTGATCTAACTTCTGGAGGCAGTCAAAATGATCCTTAGAATTCTTCCCTACCTTATTCCTGTGCTGAGATACAGGCTGCTCCAACCTGCTGTAAAAATGCTTGATTTCGAGAGTGAGCGAAACTAATGAAAACATTGTTGGGGTAAAACCTAAAGGGAAAGACCTAGCACCAAATCCAATTTGCCATCTGATCTAACTTCTGGAGGCAGTCAAAATGATCCTTAGAATTCTTCCCTACCTTATTCCTGTGCTGAGATACAGGCTGCTCCAACCTGCTGTAAAATGCTTGATTTCGAGAGTGAGCGAAACTAATGAAAACATTGTTGGGGTAAAACCTAAAGGGAAAGACCTAGCACCAAATCCAATTTGCCATCTGATCTAACTTCTGGAGGGCAGTCAAAATGAGCCTTAGAATTCTTCCCTACCTTATTCCTGTGCTGAGATACAGGCTGCTCCAACCTGCTGTAAAATGCTTGATTTCGAGAGTGAGCGAAACTAATGAAAACATTGTTGGGGGTAAAACCTAAAGGGAAAGACCTAGCACCAAATCCAATTTGCCATCTGATCTAACTTCTGGAGGCAGTCAAAAATGATCCTTAGAATTCTTCCCTACCTTATTCCTGTGCTGAGATACAGGCTGCTCCAACCTGCTGTAAAATGCTTGATTTCGAGAGTGAGCGAAACTAATGAAAACATTGTTGGGGTAAAACCTAAAGGGAAAGACCTAGCACCAAATCCAATTTGCCATCTGATCTAACTTCTGGAGGCAGTCAAAATGAGCCTTAGAATTTCTTCCCTACCTTATCCTGTGCTGAGATACAGGCTGCTCCAACCTGCTGTAAAATGCTTGATTTCGAGAGTGAGCGAAACTAATGAAAACATTGTTGGGGTAAAACCTAAAGGGAAAGACCTAGCACCAAATCCAATTTGCCATCTGATCTAACTTCTGGAGGCAGTCAAAATGAGCCTTAGAATTCTTCCCCTACCTTATTCCTGTGCTGAGATACAGGCTGCTCCAACCTGCTGTAAAATGCTTGATTTCGAGAGTGAGCGAAACTAATGAAAACATTGTTGGGGTAAAACCTAAAGGGAAAGACCTAGCACCAAATCCAATTTGCCATCTGATCTAACTTCTGGAGGCAGTCAAAATGAGGCCTTAGAATTCTTCCCTACCTTATTCCTGTGCTGAGATACAGGCTGCTCCAACCTGCTGTAAAATGCTTGATTTCGAGAGTGAGCGAAACTAATGAAAACATTGTTGGGGTAAAACCTAAAGGGAAAGACCTAGCACCAAATCCAATTTGCCATCTGATCTAACTTCTGGAGGCAGTCAAAATGATCCTTAGAATTCTTCCCTACCTTATTCCTGTGCTGAGATACAGGCTGCTCCAACCTGCTGTAAAATGCTTGATTTCGAGAGTGAGCGAAACTAATGAAAACATTGTTGGGGTAAAACCTAAAGGGGAAAGACCTAGCACCAAATCCAATTTGCCATCTGATCTAACTTCTGGAGGCAGTCAAAATGATCCTTAGAATTCTTCCCTACCTTATTCCTGTGCTGAGATACAGGCTGCTCCAACCTGCTGTAAAATGCTTGATTTCGAGAGTGAGCGAAACTAATGAAAACATTGTTGGGGTAAAACCTAAAGGGAAAGACCTAGCACCAAATCCAATTTGCCATCTGCTCTAACTTCTGGAGGCAGTCAAAATGATCCTTAGAATTCTTCCCTACCTTATTCCGTGTGCTGAGATACAGGCTGCTCCAACCTGCTGTAAAAATGCTTGATTTCGAGAGTGAGCGAAACTAATGAAAACATTGTTGGGGTAAAACCTAAAGGGAAAGACCTAGCACCAAATTGCATTGGCCATCTGATCTAACTTCTGGAGGCAGTCAAAATGATCCTTAGAATTCTTCCCTACCTTATTCCTGTGCTGAGATACAGGCTGCTCCAACCTGCTGTAAAATGCTTGATTTCGAGAGTGAGCGAAACTAATGAAAACATTGTTGGGGTAAAAACCTAAAGGGAAAGGCCTAGCACCAAATTTCATTGGCCATCTGATCTAACTTCTGGAGGCAGTCAAAATGAGTATTTGAATTCCTCCCTACCTTATTCCCTGTTGCTGAGATACAGGCTGCTCCAACCTGCTGTAAAATGCTTGATTTCGAGAGTGAGCGAAACTAATGAAAAACATTGTTGGGGGTAAAACCTAAAGGGAAAGGCCTAGCACCAAATTGCATTGGCCATCTGATCTACTTCTGGAGGCAGTCAAAATGAGTATTTGAATTCCTCCCTACCTTATTCCTGTGCTGAGATACAGGGCTGCTCCAACCTGCTGTAAAATGCTTGATTTCGAGAGTGAGCGAAACTAATGAAAACATTGTTGGGGTAAAACCTAAAGGGAAAGACCTAGCACCAAATCCAATTTGCCATCTGATCTAACTTCTGGAGGCAGTCAAAATGATCCTTAGAATTCTTCCCTACCTTATTCCTGTGCTGAGATACAGGCTGCTCCAACCTGCTGTAAAATGCTTGATTTCGAGAGTGAGCGAAACTAATGAAAACATTGTTGGGGTAAAACCTAAAGGGAAAGACCTAGCACCAAATCCAATTTGCCATCTGATCTAACTTCTGGAGGCAGTCAAAATGATCCTTAGAATTCTTCCCTACCTTATTCCTGTGCTGAGATACAGGCTGCTCCAACCTGCTGTAAAATGCTTGATTTCGAGAGTGAGCGAAACTAATGAAAACATTGTTGGGGTAAAACCTAAAGGGAAAGACCTAGCACCAAATCCAATTTGCCATCTGATCTAACTTCTGGAGGCAGTCAAAATGATCCTTAGAATTCTTCCCTACCTTATTCCTGTGCTGAGATACAGGCTGCTCCAACCTGCTGTAAAATGCTTGATTTCGAGAGTGAGCGAAACTAATGAAAACATTGTTGGGGTAAAACCTAAAGGGAAAGACCTAGCACCAAATTCCATTGGCCATCTGATCTAACTTCTGGAGGCAGTCAAAATGATCCTTAGAATTCTTCCCTACCTTATTCCTGTGCTGAGATACAGGCTGCTCCAACCTGCTGTAAAATGCTTGATTTCGAGAGTGAGCGAAACTAATGAAAACATTGTTGGGGTAAAACCTAAAGGGAAAGACCTAGCACCAAATCCAATTTGCCATCTGATCTAACTTCTGGAGGCAGTCAAAATGATCCTTAGAATTCTTCCCTACCTTATTCCTGTGCTGAGATACAGGCTGCTCCAACCTGCTGTAAAATGCTTGATTTCGAGAGTGAGCGAAACTAATGAAAACATTGTTGGGGTAAAACCTAAAGGGAAAGACCTAGCACCAAATTCCATTGGCCATCTGATCTAACTTCTGGAGGGCAGTCAAAATGATCCTTAGAATTCTTCCCTACCTTATTCCTGTGCTGAGATACAGGCTGCTCCAACCTGCTGTAAAATGCTTGATTTCGAGAGTGAGCGAAACTAATGAAAACATTGTTGGGGTAAAAACCTAAAGGGAAAGACCTAGCAACCAAATCCAATTTGCCATCTGATCTAACTTCTGGAGGCAGTCAAAATGATTCCTTAGGAATTCTTCCCTACCTTATTCCTGTGCTGAGATACAGGCTGCTCCAACCTGCTGTACA
>NW_027144065.1:0-42649 GCF_026170545.1 Melanerpes formicivorus | reverse complement strand
TCCAGAAGTTAGATCAGATGGCAAATTGGATTTGGTGCTAGGTCTTTCCCTTTAGGTTTTACCCCAACAATGTTTTCATTAGTTTCGCTCACTCTCGAAATCAAGCATTTTACAGCAGGTTGGAGCAGCCTGTATCTCAGCACAGGAATAAGGTAGGGAAGAATTCTAAGGATCATTTTGACTGCCTCCAGAAGTTAGATCAGATGGCAAATTGGATTTGGTGCTAGGTCTTTCCCTTTAGGTTTTACCCCAACAATGTTTTCATTAGTTTCGCTCACTCTCGAAATCAAGCATTTTACAGCAGGTTGGAGCAGCCTGTATCTCAGCACAGGAATAAGGTAGGGAAGAATTCTAAGGCTCATTTTGACTGCCTCCAGAAGTTAGATCAGATGGCAAATTGGATTTGGTGCTAGGTCTTTCCCTTTAGGTTTTACCCCAACAATGTTTTCATTAGTTTCGCTCACTCTCGAAATCAAGCATTTTACAGCAGGTTGGAGCAGCCTGTATCTCAGCACAGGAATAAGGTAGGGAAGAATTCTAAGGCTCATTTTGACTGCCTCCAGAAGTTAGATCAGATGGCAAATTGGATTTGGTGCTAGGTCTTTCCCTTTAGGTTTTACCCCCAACAATGTTTTCATTAGTTTCGCTCACTCTCGAAATCAAGCATTTTACAGCAGGTTGGAGCAGCCTGTATCTCAGCACAGGAATAAGGTAGGGAAGAATTCTAAGGCTCATTTTGACTGCCTCCAGAAGTTAGATCAGATGGCAAATTGGATTTGGTGCTAGGTCTTTCCCTTTAGGTTTTACCCCAACAATGTTTTCATTAGTTTCGCTCACTCTCTCGAAATCAAGCATTTTACAGCAGGTTGGAGCAGCCTGTATCTCAGCACAGGAATAAGGTAGGGAAGAATTCTAAGGATCATTTTGACTGCCTCCAGAAGTTAGATCAGATGGCAAATTGGATTTGGTGCTAGGTCTTTCCCTTTAGGTTTTACCCCAACAATGTTTTCATTAGTTTCGCTCACTCTCGAAATCAAGCATTTTACAGCAGGTTGGAGCAGCCTGTATCTCAGCACAGGAATAAGGTAGGGAAGAATTCTAAGGATCATTTTGACTGCCTCCAGAAGTTAGATCAGATGGCAAATTGGATTTGGTGCTAGGTCTTTCCCTTTAGGTTTTACCCCAACAATGTTTTCATTAGTTTCGCTCACTCTCGAAATCAAGCATTTTACAGCAGGTTGGAGCAGCCTGTATCTCAGCACAGGAATAAGGTAGGGAAGAATTCTAAGGCTCATTTTGACTGCCTCCAGAAGTTAGATCAGATGGCAAATTGGATTTGGTGCTAGGTCTTTCCCTTTAGGTTTTACCCCAACAATGTTTTCATTAGTTTCGCTCACTCTCGAAATCAAGCATTTTACAGCAGGTTGGAGCAGCCTGTATCTCAGCACAGGAATAAGGTAGGGAAGAATTCTAAGGCTCATTTTGACTGCCTCCAGAAGTTAGATCAGATGGCAAATTGGATTTGGTGCTAGGTCTTTCCCTTTAGGTTTTACCCCAACAATGTTTTCATTAGTTTCGCTCACTCTCGAAATCAAGCATTTTACAGCAGGTTGGAGCAGCCTGTATCTCAGCACAGGAATAAGGTAGGGAAGAATTCTAAGGATCATTTTGACTGCCTCCAGAAGTTAGATCAGATGGCAAATTGGATTTGGTGCTAGGTCTTTCCCTTTAGGTTTTACCCCAACAATGTTTTCATTAGTTTCGCTCACTCTCGAAATCAAGCATTTTACAGCAGGTTGGAGCAGCCTGTATCTCAGCACAGGAATAAGGTAGGGAAGAATTCTAAGGCTCATTTTGACTGCCTCCAGAAGTTAGATCAGATGGCAAATTGGATTTGGTGCTAGGTCTTTCCCTTTAGGTTTTACCCCAACAATGTTTTCATTAGTTTCGCTCACTCTCGAAATCAAGCATTTTACAGCAGGTTGGAGCAGCCTGTATCTCAGCACAGGAATAAGGTAGGGAAGAATTCTAAGGATCATTTTGACTGCCTCCAGAAGTTAGATCAGATGGCAAATTGGATTTGGTGCTAGGTCTTTCCCTTTAGGTTTTACCCCAACAATGTTTTCATTAGTTTCGCTCACTCTCGAAATCAAGCATTTTACAGCAGGTTGGAGCAGCCTGTATCTCAGCACAGGAATAAGATAGGGAAGAATTCTAAGGCTCATTTTGACTGCCTCCAGAAGTTAGATCAGATGGCAAATTGGATTTGGTGCTAGGTCTTTCCCTTTAGGTTTTACCCCAACAATGTTTTCATTAGTTTCGCTCACTCTCGAAATCAAGCATTTTACAGCAGGTTGGAGCAGCCTGTATCTCAGCACAGGAATAAGGTAGGGAAGAATTCTAAGGCTCATTTTGACTGCCTCCAGAAGTTAGATCAGATGGCAAATTGGATTTGGTGCTAGGTCTTTCCCTTTAGGTTTTACCCCAACAATGTTTTCATTAGTTTCGCTCACTCTCGAAATCAAGCATTTTACAGCAGGTTGGAGCAGCCTGTATCTCAGCACAGGAATAAGGTAGGGAAGAATTCTAAGGCTCATTTTGACTGCCTCCAGAAGTTAGATCAGATGGCAAATTGGATTTGGTGCTAGGTCTTTCCCTTTAGGTTTTACCCCAACAATGTTTTCATTAGTTTCGCTCACTCTCGAAATCAAGCATTTTACAGCAGGTTGGAGCAGCCTGTATCTCAGCACAGGAATAAGGTAGGGAAGAATTCTAAGGCTCATTTTGACTGCCTCCAGAAGTTAGATCAGATGGCAAATTGGATTTGGTGCTAGGTCTTTCCCTTTAGGTTTTACCCCAACAATGTTTTCATTAGTTTCGCTCACTCTCGAAATCAAGCATTTTACAGCAGGTTGGAGCAGCCTGTATCTCAGCACAGGAATAAGGTAGGGAAGAATTCAAAGGATCATTTTGACTGCCTCCAGAAGTTAGATCAGATGGCAAATTGGATTTGGTGCTAGGTCTTTCCCTTTAGGTTTTACCCCAACAATGTTTTCATTAGTTTTGCTCACTCTCGAAATCAAGCATTTTACAGCAGGTTGGAGCAGCCTGTATCTCAGCACAGGAATAAGGTAGGGAAGAATTCTAATGCTCATTTTGACTGCCTCCAGAAGTTAGATCAGATGGCAAATTGGATTTGGTGCTAGGTCTTTCCCTTTAGGTTTTACCCCCACAATGTTTTCATTAGTTTTGCTCACTCTCGAAATCAAGCATTTTACAGCAGGTTGGAGCAGCCTGTATCTCAGCACAGGAATAAGGTAGGGAAGAATTCTAAGGATCATTTTGACTGCCTCCAGAAGTTAGATCAGATGGCAAATTGGATTTGGTGCTAGGTCTTTCCCTTTAGGTTTTACCCCAACAATGTTTTCATTAGTTTCGCTCACTCTCGAAATCAAGCATTTTACAGCAGGTTGGAGCAGCCTGTATCTCAGCACAGGAATAAGGTAGGGAAGAATTCAAATGCTCATTTTGACTGCCTCCAGAAGTTAGATCAGATGGCAAATTGGATTTGGTGCTAGGTCTTTCCCTTTAGGTTTTACCCCAACAATGTTTTCATTAGTTTCGCTCACTCTCGAAATCAAGCATTTTACAGCAGGTTGGAGCAGCCTGTATCTCAGCACAGGAATAAGGTAGGGAAGAATTCTAAGGCTCATTTTGACTGCCTCCAGAAGTTAGATCAGATGGCAAATTGGATTTGGTGCTAGGTCTTTCCCTTTAGGTTTTACCCCAACAATGTTTTCATTAGTTTCGCTCACTCTCGAAATCAAGCATTTTACAGCAGGTTGGAGCAGCCTGTATCTCAGCACAGGAATAAGGTAGGGAAGAATTCAAATGCTCATTTTGACTGCCTCCAGAAGTTAGATCAGATGGCAAATTGGATTTGGTGCTAGGTCTTTCCCTTTAGGTTTTACCCCAACAATGTTTTCATTAGTTTCGCTCACTCTCGAAATCAAGCATTTTACAGCAGGTTGGAGCAGCCTGTATCTCAGCACAGGAATAAGGTAGGGAAGAATTCAAATGCTCATTTT
Source organism: Melanerpes formicivorus (assembly GCF_026170545.1). Taxonomy (NCBI): domain Eukaryota; kingdom Metazoa; phylum Chordata; class Aves; order Piciformes; family Picidae; genus Melanerpes; species Melanerpes formicivorus. The sequence goes on along the minus strand of NW_027144065.1, from coordinate 38,561 downwards.
GACTGCCTCCAGAAGTTAGATCAGATGGCAAATTGGATTTGGTGCTAGGTCTTTCCCTTTAGGTTTTACCCCAACAATGTTTTCATTAGTTTCGCTCACTCTCGAAATCAAGCATTTTACAGCAGGTTGGAGCAGCCTGTATCTCAGCACAGGAATAAGGTAGGGAAGAATTCTAAGGCTCATTTTGACTGCCTCCAGAAGTTAGATCAGATGGCAAATTGGATTTGGTGCTAGGTCTTTCCCTTTAGGTTTTACCCCAACAATGTTTTCATTAGTTTCGCTCACTCTCGAAATCAAGCATTTTACAGCAGGTTGGAGCAGCCTGTATCTCAGCACAGGAATAAGGTAGGGAAGAATTCTAAGGCTCATTTTGACTGCCTCCAGAAGTTAGATCAGATGGCAAATTGGATTTGGTGCTAGGTCTTTCCCTTTAGGTTTTACCCCAACAATGTTTTCATTAGTTTCGCTCCCTCTCGAAATCAAGCATTTTACAGCAGGTTGGAGCAGCCTGTATCTCAGCACAGGAATAAGGTAGGGAAGAATTCTAAGGCTCATTTTGACTGCCTCCAGAAGTTAGATCAGATGGCAAATTGGATTTGGTGCTAGGTCTTTCCCTTTAGGTTTTACCCCAACAATGTTTTCATTAGTTTCGCTCACTCTCGAAATCAAGCATTTTACAGCAGGTTGGAGCAGCCTGTATCTCAGCACAGGAATAAGGTAGGGAAGAATTCAAATGCTCATTTTGACTGCCTCCAGAAGTTAGATCAGATGGCAAATTGGATTTGGTGCTAGGTCTTTCCCTTTAGGTTTTACCCCAACAATGTTTTCATTAGTTTCGCTCACTCTCGAAATCAAGCATTTTACAGCAGGTTGGAGCAGCCTGTATCTCAGCACAGGAATAAGGTAGGGAAGAATTCAAATGCTCATTTTGACTGCCTCCAGAAGTTAGATCAGATGGCAAATTGGATTTGGTGCTAGGTCTTTCCCTTTAGGTTTTACCCCAACAATGTTTTCATTAGTTTCGCTCCCTCTCGAAATCAAGCATTTTACAGCAGGTTGGAGCAGCCTGTATCTCAGCACAGGAATAAGGTAGGGAAGAATTCTAAGGCTCATTTTGACTGCCTCCAGAAGTTAGATCAGATGGCAAATTGGATTTGGTGCTAGGTCTTTCCCTTTAGGTTTTACCCCAACAATGTTTTCATTAGTTTCGCTCACTCTCGAAATCAAGCATTTTACAGCAGGTTGGAGCAGCCTGTATCTCAGCACAGGAATAAGGTAGGGAAGAATTCTGAGGCTCATTTTGACTGCCTCCAGAAGTTAGATCAGATGGCAAATTGGATTTGGTGCTAGGTCTTTCCCTTTAGGTTTTACCCCAACAATGTTTTCATTAGTTTCGCTCACTCTCGAAATCAAGCATTTTACAGCAGGTTGGAGCAGCCTGTATCTCAGCACAGGAATAAGGTAGGGAAGAATTCAAATGCTCATTTTGACTGCCTCCAGAAGTTAGATCAGATGGCAAATTGGATTTGGTGCTAGGTCTTTCCCTTTAGGTTTTACCCCAACAATGTTTTCATTAGTTTCGCTCACTCTCGAAATCAAGCATTTTACAGCAGGTTGGAGCAGCCTGTATCTCAGCACAGGAATAAGGTAGGGAAGAATTCTAAGGATCATTTTGACTGCCTCCAGAAGTTAGATCAGATGGCAAATTTGATTTGGTGCTAGGTCTTTCCCTTTAGGTTTTACCCCAACAATGTTTTCATTAGTTTCGCTCACTCTCGAAATCAAGCATTTTACAGCAGGTTGGAGCAGCCTGTATCTCAGCACAGGAATAAGGTAGGGAAGAATTCTAAGGCTCATTTTGACTGCCTCCAGAAGTTAGATCAGATGGCAAATTGGATTTGGTGCTAGGTCTTTCCCTTTAGGTTTTACCCCAACAATGTTTTCATTAGTTTCGCTCACTCTCGAAATCAAGCATTTTACAGCAGGTTGGAGCAGCCTGTATCTCAGCACAGGAATAAGGTAGGGAAGAATTCTAAGGCTCATTTTGACTGCCTCCAGAAGTTAGATCAGATGGCAAATTGGATTTGGTGCTAGGTCTTTCCCTTTAGGTTTTACCCCAACAATGTTTTCATTAGTTTCGCTCACTCTCGAAATCAAGCATTTTACAGCAGGTTGGAGCAGCCTGTATCTCAGCACAGGAATAAGGTAGGGAAGAATTCAAATGCTCATTTTGACTGCCTCCAGAAGTTAGATCAGATGGCAAATTGGATTTGGTGCTAGGTCTTTCCCTTTAGGTTTTACCCCAACAATGTTTTCATTAGTTTCGCTCACTCTCGCAATCAAGCATTTTACAGCAGGTTGGAGCAGCCTGTATCTCAGCACAGGAATAAGGTAGGGAAGAATTCAAAGGCTCATTTTGACTGCCTCCAGAAGTTAGATCAGATGGCAAATTGGATTTGGTGCTAGGTCTTTCCCTTTAGGTTTTACCCCAACAATGTTTTCATTAGTTTCGCTCACTCTCGAAATCAAGCATTTTACAGCAGGTTGGAGCAGCCTGTATCTCAGCACAGGAATAAGGTAGGGAAGAATTCAAATGCTCATTTTGACTGCCTCCAGAAGTTAGATCAGATGGCAAATTGGATTTGGTGCTAGGTCTTTCCCTTTAGGTTTTACCCCAACAATGTTTTCATTAGTTTCGCTCACTCTCGAAATCAAGCATTTTACAGCAGGTTGGAGCAGCCTGTATCTCAGCACAGGAATAAGGTAGGGAAGAATTCTAAGGCTCATTTTGACTGCCTCCAGAAGTTAGATCAGATGGCAAATTGGATTTGGTGCTAGGTCTTTCCCTTTAGGTTTTACCCCAACAATGTTTTCATTAGTTTCGCTCACTCTCGAAATCAAGCATTTTACAGCAGGTTGGAGCAGCCTGTATCTCAGCACAGGAATAAGGTAGGGAAGAATTCTAAGGCTCATTTTGACTGCCTCCAGAAGTTAGATCAGATGGCAAATTGGATTTGGTGCTAGGTCTTTCCCTTTAGGTTTTACCCCAACAATGTTTTCATTAGTTTCGCTCACTCTCGCAATCAAGCATTTTACAGCAGGTTGGAGCAGCCTGTATCTCAGCACAGGAATAAGGTAGGGAAGAATTCTAAGGCTCATTTTGACTGCCTCCAGAAGTTAGATCAGATGGCAAATTGGATTTGGTGCTAGGTCTTTCCCTTTAGGTTTTACCCCAACAATGTTTTCATTAGTTTCGCTCACTCTCGAAATCAAGCATTTTACAGCAGGTTGGAGCAGCCTGTATCTCAGCACAGGAATAAGGTAGGGAAGAATTCAAATGCTCATTTTGACTGCCTCCAGAAGTTAGATCAGATGGCAAATTGGATTTGGTGCTAGGTCTTTCCCTTTAGGTTTTACCCCAACAATGTTTTCATTAGTTTCGCTCACTCTCGAAATCAAGCATTTTACAGCAGGTTGGAGCAGCCTGTATCTCAGCACAGGAATAAGGTAGGGAAGAATTCTAAGGCTCATTTTGACTGCCTCCAGAAGTTAGATCAGATGGCAAATTGGATTTGGTGCTAGGTCTTTCCCTTTAGGTTTTACCCCAACAATGTTTTCATTAGTTTCGCTCACTCTCGCAATCAAGCATTTTACAGCAGGTTGGAGCAGCCTGTATCTCAGCACAGGAATAAGGTAGGGAAGAATTCAAATGCTCATTTTGACTGCCTCCAGAAGTTAGATCAGATGGCAAATTGGATTTGGTGCTAGGTCTTTCCCTTTAGGTTTTACCCCAACAATGTTTTCATTAGTTTCGCTCACTCTCGAAATCAAGCATTTTACAGCAGGTTGGAGCAGCCTGTATCTCAGCACAGGAATAAGGTAGGGAAGAATTCTAAGGATCATTTTGACTGCCTCCAGAAGTTAGATCAGATGGCAAATTGGATTTGGTGCTAGGTCTTTCCCTTTAGGTTTTACCCCAACAATGTTTTCATTAGTTTCGCTCACTCTCGAAATCAAGCATTTTACAGCAGGTTGGAGCAGCCTGTATCTCAGCACAGGAATAAGGTAGGGAAGAATTCAAATGCTCATTTTGACTGCCTCCAGAAGTTAGATCAGATGGCAAATTGGATTTGGTGCTAGGTCTTTCCCTTTAGGTTTTACCCCAACAATGTTTTCATTAGTTTCGCTCACTCTCGAAATCAAGCATTTTACAGCAGGTTGGAGCAGCCTGTATCTCAGCACAGGAATAAGGTAGGGAAGAATTCTAAGGATCATTTTGACTGCCTCCAGAAGTTAGATCAGATGGCAAATTGGATTTGGTGCTAGGTCTTTCCCTTTAGGTTTTACCCCAACAATGTTTTCATTAGTTTCGCTCACTCTCGAAATCAAGCATTTTACAGCAGGTTGGAGCAGCCTGTATCTCAGCACAGGAATAAGGTAGGGAAGAATTCAAATGCTCATTTTGACTGCCTCCAGAAGTTAGATCAGATGGCAAATTGGATTTGGTGCTAGGTCTTTCCCTTTAGGTTTTACCCCAACAATGTTTTCATTAGTTTCGCTCACTCTCGAAATCAAGCATTTTACAGCAGGTTGGAGCAGCCTGTATCTCAGCACAGGAATAAGGTAGGGAAGAATTCTAAGGATCATTTTGACTGCCTCCAGAAGTTAGATCAGATGGCAAATTGGATTTGGTGCTAGGTCTTTCCCTTTAGGTTTTACCCCAACAATGTTTTCATTAGTTTCGCTCACTCTCGAAATCAAGCATTTTACAGCAGGTTGGAGCAGCCTGTATCTCAGCACAGGAATAAGGTAGGGAAGAATTCTAAGGCTCATTTTGACTGCCTCCAGAAGTTAGATCAGATGGCAAATTGGATTTGGTGCTAGGTCTTTCCCTTTAGGTTTTACCCCAACAATGTTTTCATTAGTTTCGCTCACTCTCGAAATCAAGCATTTTACAGCAGGTTGGAGCAGCCTGTATCTCAGCACAGGAATAAGGTAGGGAAGAATTCTAAGGCTCATTTTGACTGCCTCCAGAAGTTAGATCAGATGGCAAATTGGATTTGGTGCTAGGTCTTTCCCTTTAGGTTTTACCCCAACAATGTTTTCATTAGTTTCGCTCACTCTCGAAATCAAGCATTTTACAGCAGGTTGGAGCAGCCTGTATCTCAGCACAGGAATAAGGTAGGGAAGAATTCTAAGGCTCATTTTGACTGCCTCCAGAAGTTAGATCAGATGGCAAATTGGATTTGGTGCTAGGTCTTTCCCTTTAGGTTTTACCCCAACAATGTTTTCATTAGTTTCGCTCACTCTCGAAATCAAGCATTTTACAGCAGGTTGGAGCAGCCTGTATCTCAGCACAGGAATAAGGTAGGGAAGAATTCTAAGGATCATTTTGACTGCCTCCAGAAGTTAGATCAGATGGCAAATTGGATTTGGTGCTAGGTCTTTCCCTTTAGGTTTTACCCCAACAATGTTTTCATTAGTTTCGCTCACTCTCGAAATCAAGCATTTTACAGCAGGTTGGAGCAGCCTGTATCTCAGCACAGGAATAAGGTAGGGAAGAATTCTAAGGCTCATTTTGACTGCCTCCAGAAGTTAGATCAGATGGCAAATTGGATTTGGTGCTAGGTCTTTCCCTTTAGGTTTTACCCCAACAATGTTTTCATTAGTTTCGCTCACTCTCGAAATCAAGCATTTTACAGCAGGTTGGAGCAGCCTGTATCTCAGCACAGGAATAAGGTAGGGAAGAATTCTAAGGATCATTTTGACTGCCTCCAGAAGTTAGATCAGATGGCAAATTGGATTTGGTGCTAGGTCTTTCCCTTTAGGTTTTACCCCAACAATGTTTTCATTAGTTTCGCTCACTCTCAAAATCAAGCATTTTACACCAGGTTGGAGCAGCCTGTATCTCAGCACAGGAATAAGGTAGGGAAGAATTCAAATGCTCATTTTGACTGCCTCCAGAAGTTAGATCAGATGGCAAATTGGATTTGGTGCTAGGTCTTTCCCTTTAGGTTTTACCCCAACAATGTTTTCATTAGTTTCGCTCACTCTCGAAATCAAGCATTTTACAGCAGGTTGGAGCAGCCTGTATCTCAGCACAGGAATAAGGTAGGGAAGAATTCTAAGGATCATTTTGACTGCCTCCAGAAGTTAGATCAGATGGCAAATTGGATTTGGTGCTAGGTCTTTCCCTTTAGGTTTTACCCCAACAATGTTTTCATTAGTTTCGCTCACTCTCGAAATCAAGCATTTTACAGCAGGTTGGAGCAGCCTGTATCTCAGCACAGGAATAAGGTAGGGAAGAATTCTAAGGATCATTTTGACTGCCTCCAGAAGTTAGATCAGATGGCAAATTGGATTTGGTGCTAGGTCTTTCCCTTTAGGTTTTACCCCAACAATGTTTTCATTAGTTTCGCTCACTCTCGAAATCAAGCATTTTACAGCAGGTTGGAGCAGCCTGTATCTCAGCACAGGAATAAGGTAGGGAAGAATTCTAAGGCTCATTTTGACTGCCTCCAGAAGTTAGATCAGATGGCAAATTGGATTTGGTGCTAGGTCTTTCCCTTTAGGTTTTACCCCAACAATGTTTTCATTAGTTTCGCTCACTCTCGAAATCAAGCATTTTACAGCAGGTTGGAGCAGCCTGTATCTCAGCACAGGAATAAGGTAGGGAAGAATTCTAAGGATCATTTTGACTGCCTCCAGAAGTTAGATCAGATGGCAAATTGGATTTGGTGCTAGGTCTTTCCCTTTAGGTTTTACCCCAACAATGTTTTCATTAGTTTCGCTCACTCTCGAAATCAAGCATTTTACAGCAGGTTGGAGCAGCCTGTATCTCAGCACAGGAATAAGGTAGGGAAGAATTCTAAGGCTCATTTTGACTGCCTCCAGAAGTTAGATCAGATGGCAAATTGGATTTGGTGCTAGGTCTTTCCCTTTAGGTTTTACCCCAACAATGTTTTCATTAGTTTCGCTCACTCTCGAAATCAAGCATTTTACAGCAGGTTGGAGCAGCCTGTATCTCAGCACAGGAATAAGGTAGGGAAGAATTCTAAGGATCATTTTGACTGCCTCCAGAAGTTAGATCAGATGGCAAATTGGATTTGGTGCTAGGTCTTTCCCTTTAGGTTTTACCCCAACAATGTTTTCATTAGTTTCGCTCACTCTCGCAATCAAGCATTTTACAGCAGGTTGGAGCAGCCTGTATCTCAGCACAGGAATAAGGTAGGGAAGAATTCTAAGGATCATTTTGACTGCCTCCAGAAGTTAGATCAGATGGCAAATTGGATTTGGTGCTAGGTCTTTCCCTTTAGGTTTTACCCCAACAATGTTTTCATTAGTTTCGCTCACTCTCGAAATCAAGCATTTTACAGCAGGTTGGAGCAGCCTGTATCTCAGCACAGGAATAAGGTAGGGAAGAATTCAAATGCTCATTTTGACTGCCTCCAGAAGTTAGATCAGATGGCAAATTGGATTTGGTGCTAGGTCTTTCCCTTTAGGTTTTACCCCAACAATGTTTTCATTAGTTTCGCTCACTCTCGAAATCAAGCATTTTACAGCAGGTTGGAGCAGCCTGTATCTCAGCACAGGAATAAGGTAGGGAAGAATTCTAAGGCTCATTTTGACTGCCTCCAGAAGTTAGATCAGATGGCAAATTGGATTTGGTGCTAGGTCTTTCCCTTTAGGTTTTACCCCAACAATGTTTTCATTAGTTTCGCTCACTCTCGAAATCAAGCATTTTACAGCAGGTTGGAGCAGCCTGTATCTCAGCACAGGAATAAGGTAGGGAAGAATTCTAAGGCTCATTTTGACTGCCTCCAGAAGTTAGATCAGATGGCAAATTGGATTTGGTGCTAGGTCTTTCCCTTTAGGTTTTACCCCAACAATGTTTTCATTAGTTTCGCTCACTCTCGAAATCAAGCATTTTACAGCAGGTTGGAGCAGCCTGTATCTCAGCACAGGAATAAGGTAGGGAAGAATTCTAAGGCTCATTTTGACTGCCTCCAGAAGTTAGATCAGATGGCAAATTGGATTTGGTGCTAGGTCTTTCCCTTTAGGTTTTACCCCAACAATGTTTTCATTAGTTTCGCTCACTCTCGAAATCAAGCATTTTACAGCAGGTTGGAGCAGCCTGTATCTCAGCACAGGAATAAGGTAGGGAAGAATTCTAAGGATCATTTTGACTGCCTCCAGAAGTTAGATCAGATGGCAAATTGGATTTGGTGCTAGGTCTTTCCCTTTAGGTTTTACCCCAACAATGTTTTCATTAGTTTCGCTCACTCTCGAAATCAAGCATTTTACAGCAGGTTGGAGCAGCCTGTATCTCAGCACAGGAATAAGGTAGGGAAGAATTCTAAGGCTCATTTTGACTGCCTCCAGAAGTTAGATCAGATGGCAAATTGGATTTGGTGCTAGGTCTTTCCCTTTAGGTTTTACCCCAACAATGTTTTCATTAGTTTCGCTCACTCTCGAAATCAAGCATTTTACAGCAGGTTGGAGCAGCCTGTATCTCAGCACAGGAATAAGGTAGGGAAGAATTCTAAGGATCATTTTGACTGCCTCCAGAAGGTAGATCAGATGGCAAATTGGATTTGGTGCTAGGTCTTTCCCTTTAGGTTTTACCCCAACAATGTTTTCATTAGTTTCGCTCACTCTCGAAATCAAGCATTTTACAGCAGGTTGGAGCAGCCTGTATCTCAGCACAGGAATAAGGTAGGGAAGAATTCTAAGGCTCATTTTGACTGCCTCCAGAAGTTAGATCAGATGGCAAATTGGATTTGGTGCTAGGTCTTTCCCTTTAGGTTTTACCCCAACAATGTTTTCATTAGTTTCGCTCACTCTCGAAATCAAGCATTTTACAGCAGGTTGGAGCAGCCTGTATCTCAGCACAGGAATAAGGTAGGGAAGAATTCTAAGGATCATTTTGACTGCCTCCAGAAGTTAGATCAGATGGCAAATTGGATTTGGTGCTAGGTCTTTCCCTTTAGGTTTTACCCCAACAATGTTTTCATTAGTTTCGCTCACTCTCGAAATCAAGCATTTTACAGCAGGTTGGAGCAGCCTGTATCTCAGCACAGGAATAAGGTAGGGAAGAATTCTAAGGCTCATTTTGACTGCCTCCAGAAGTTAGATCAGATGGCAAATTGGATTTGGTGCTAGGTCTTTCCCTTTAGGTTTTACCCCAACAATGTTTTCATTAGTTTCGCTCACTCTCGCAATCAAGCATTTTACAGCAGGTTGGAGCAGCCTGTATCTCAGCACAGGAATAAGGTAGGGAAGAATTCTAAGGCTCATTTTGACTGCCTCCAGAAGTTAGATCAGATGGCAAATTGGATTTGGTGCTAGGTCTTTCCCTTTAGGTTTTACCCCAACAATGTTTTCATTAGTTTCGCTCACTCTCGAAATCAAGCATTTTACAGCAGGTTGGAGCAGCCTGTATCTCAGCGCAGGAATAAGGTAGGGAAGAATTCTAAGGCTCATTTTGACTGCCTCCAGAAGTTAGATCAGATGGCAAATTGGATTTGGTGCTAGGTCTTTCCCTTTAGGTTTTACCCCAACAATGTTTTCATTAGTTTCGCTCACTCTCGAAATCAAGCATTTTACAGCAGGTTGGAGCAGCCTGTATCTCAGCACAGGAATAAGGTAGGGAAGAATTCTAAGGATCATTTTGACTGCCTCCAGAAGTTAGATCAGATGGCAAATTGGATTTGGTGCTAGGTCTTTCCCTTTAGGTTTTACCCCAACAATGTTTTCATTAGTTTCGCTCACTCTCGAAATCAAGCATTTTACAGCAGGTTGGAGCAGCCTGTATCTCAGCACAGGAATAAGGTAGGGAAGAATTCTAAGGCTCATTTTGACTGCCTCCAGAAGTTAGATCAGATGGCAAATTGGATTTGGTGCTAGGTCTTTCCCTTTAGGTTTTACCCCAACAATGTTTTCATTAGTTTCGCTCACTCTCGAAATCAAGCATTTTACAGCAGGTTGGAGCAGCCTGTATCTCAGCACAGGAATAAGGTAGGGAAGAATTCTAAGGATCATTTTGACTGCCTCCAGAAGTTAGATCAGATGGCAAATTGGATTTGGTGCTAGGTCTTTCCCTTTAGGTTTTACCCCAACAATGTTTTCATTAGTTTCGCTCACTCTCGCAATCAAGCATTTTACAGCAGGTTGGAGCAGCCTGTATCTCAGCACAGGAATAAGGTAGGGAAGAATTCTAAGGATCATTTTGACTGCCTCCAGAAGTTAGATCAGATGGCAAATTGGATTTGGTGCTAGGTCTTTCCCTTTAGGTTTTACCCCAACAATGTTTTCATTAGTTTCGCTCACTCTCGAAATCAAGCATTTTACAGCAGGTTGGAGCAGCCTGTATCTCAGCACAGGAATAAGGTAGGGAAGAATTCAAATGCTCATTTTGACTGCCTCCAGAAGTTAGATCAGATGGCAAATTGGATTTGGTGCTAGGTCTTTCCCTTTAGGTTTTACCCCAACAATGTTTTCATTAGTTTCGCTCACTCTCGAAATCAAGCATTTTACAGCAGGTTGGAGCAGCCTGTATCTCAGCACAGGAATAAGGTAGGGAAGAATTCTAAGGATCATTTTGACTGCCTCCAGAAGTTAGATCAGATGGCAAATTGGATTTGGTGCTAGGTCTTTCCCTTTAGGTTTTACCCCAACAATGTTTTCATTAGTTTCGCTCACTCTCGAAATCAAGCATTTTACAGCAGGTTGGAGCAGCCTGTATCTCAGCACAGGAATAAGGTAGGGAAGAATTCTAAGGCTCATTTTGACTGCCTCCAGAAGTTAGATCAGATGGCAAATTGGATTTGGTGCTAGGTCTTTCCCTTTAGGTTTTACCCCAACAATGTTTTCATTAGTTTCGCTCACTCTCGAAATCAAGCATTTTACAGCAGGTTGGAGCAGCCTGTATCTCAGCACAGGAATAAGGTAGGGAAGAATTCTAAGGCTCATTTTGACTGCCTCCAGAAGTTAGATCAGATGGCAAATTGGATTTGGTGCTAGGTCTTTCCCTTTAGGTTTTACCCCAACAATGTTTTCATTAGTTTCGCTCACTCTCGAAATCAAGCATTTTACAGCAGGTTGGAGCAGCCTGTATCTCAGCACAGGAATAAGGTAGGGAAGAATTCTAAGGCTCATTTTGACTGCCTCCAGAAGTTAGATCAGATGGCAAATTGGATTTGGTGCTAGGTCTTTCCCTTTAGGTTTTACCCCAACAATGTTTTCATTAGTTTCGCTCACTCTCGAAATCAAGCATTTTACAGCAGGTTGGAGCAGCCTGTATCTCAGCACAGGAATAAGGTAGGGAAGAATTCTAAGGATCATTTTGACTGCCTCCAGAAGTTAGATCAGATGGCAAATTGGATTTGGTGCTAGGTCTTTCCCTTTAGGTTTTACCCCAACAATGTTTTCATTAGTTTCGCTCACTCTCGAAATCAAGCATTTTACAGCAGGTTGGAGCAGCCTGTATCTCAGCACAGGAATAAGGTAGGGAAGAATTCTAAGGATCATTTTGACTGCCTCCAGAAGTTAGATCAGATGGCAAATTGGATTTGGTGCTAGGTCTTTCCCTTTAGGTTTTACCCCAACAATGTTTTCATTAGTTTCGCTCACTCTCGAAATCAAGCATTTTACAGCAGGTTGGAGCAGCCTGTATCTCAGCACAGGAATAAGGTAGGGAAGAATTCTAAGGATCATTTTGACTGCCTCCAGAAGTTAGATCAGATGGCAAATTGGATTTGGTGCTAGGTCTTTCCCTTTAGGTTTTACCCCAACAATGTTTTCATTAGTTTCGCTCACTCTCGAAATCAAGCATTTTACAGCAGGTTGGAGCAGCCTGTATCTCAGCACAGGAATAAGGTAGGGAAGAATTCTAAGGCTCATTTTGACTGCCTCCAGAAGTTAGATCAGATGGCAAATTGGATTTGGTGCTAGGTCTTTCCCTTTAGGTTTTACCCCAACAATGTTTTCATTAGTTTCGCTCACTCTCGAAATCAAGCATTTTACAGCAGGTTGGAGCAGCCTGTATCTCAGCACAGGAATAAGGTAGGGAAGAATTCTAAGGCTCATTTTGACTGCCTCCAGAAGTTAGATCAGATGGCAAATTGGATTTGGTGCTAGGTCTTTCCCTTTAGGTTTTACCCCAACAATGTTTTCATTAGTTTCGCTCACTCTCGAAATCAAGCATTTTACAGCAGGTTGGAGCAGCCTGTATCTCAGCACAGGAATAAGGTAGGGAAGAATTCTAAGGCTCATTTTGACTGCCTCCAGAAGTTAGATCAGATGGCAAATTGGATTTGGTGCTAGGTCTTTCCCTTTAGGTTTTACCCCAACAATGTTTTCATTAGTTTCGCTCACTCTCGCAATCAAGCATTTTACAGCAGGTTGGAGCAGCCTGTATCTCAGCACAGGAATAAGGTAGGGAAGAATTCTAAGGATCATTTTGACTGCCTCCAGAAGTTAGATCAGATGGCAAATTGGATTTGGTGCTAGGTCTTTCCCTTTAGGTTTTACCCCAACAATGTTTTCATTAGTTTCGCTCACTCTCGAAATCAAGCATTTTACAGCAGGTTGGAGCAGCCTGTATCTCAGCACAGGAATAAGGTAGGGAAGAATTCAAATGCTCATTTTGACTGCCTCCAGAAGTTAGATCAGATGGCAAATTGGATTTGGTGCTAGGTCTTTCCCTTTAGGTTTTACCCCAACAATGTTTTCATTAGTTTCGCTCACTCTCGAAATCAAGCATTTTACAGCAGGTTGGAGCAGCCTGTATCTCAGCACAGGAATAAGGTAGGGAAGAATTCTAAGGCTCATTTTGACTGCCTCCAGAAGTTAGATCAGATGGCAAATTGGATTTGGTGCTAGGTCTTTCCCTTTAGGTTTTACCCCAACAATGTTTTCATTAGTTTCGCTCACTCTCGAAATCAAGCATTTTACAGCAGGTTGGAGCAGCCTGTATCTCAGCACAGGAATAAGGTAGGGAAGAATTCAAATGCTCATTTTGACTGCCTCCAGAAGTTAGATCAGATGGCAAATTGGATTTGGTGCTAGGTCTTTCCCTTTAGGTTTTACCCCAACAATGTTTTCATTAGTTTCGCTCACTCTCGAAATCAAGCATTTTACAGCAGGTTGGAGCAGCCTGTATCTCAGCACAGGAATAAGGTAGGGAAGAATTCTAAGGCTCATTTTGACTGCCTCCAGAAGTTAGATCAGATGGCAAATTGGATTTGGTGCTAGGTCTTTCCCTTTAGGTTTTACCCCAACAATGTTTTCATTAGTTTCGCTCACTCTCGAAATCAAGCATTTTACAGCAGGTTGGAGCAGCCTGTATCTCAGCACAGGAATAAGGTAGGGAAGAATTCAAATGCTCATTTTGACTGCCTCCAGAAGTTAGATCAGATGGCAAATTGGATTTGGTGCTAGGTCTTTCCCTTTAGGTTTTACCCCAACAATGTTTTCATTAGTTTCGCTCACTCTCGAAATCAAGCATTTTACAGCAGGTTGGAGCAGCCTGTATCTCAGCACAGGAATAAGGTAGGGAAGAATTCTAAGGATCATTTTGACTGCCTCCAGAAGTTAGATCAGATGGCAAATTGGATTTGGTGCTAGGTCTTTCCCTTTAGGTTTTACCCCAACAATGTTTTCATTAGTTTCGCTCACTCTCGAAATCAAGCATTTTACAGCAGGTTGGAGCAGCCTGTATCTCAGCACAGGAATAAGGTAGGGAAGAATTCAAATGCTCATTTTGACTGCCTCCAGAAGTTAGATCAGATGGCAAATTGGATTTGGTGCTAGGTCTTTCCCTTTAGGTTTTACCCCAACAATGTTTTCATTAGTTTCGCTCACTCTCGAAATCAAGCATTTTACAGCAGGTTGGAGCAGCCTGTATCTCAGCACAGGAATAAGGTAGGGAAGAATTCTAAGGATCATTTTGACTGCCTCCAGAAGTTAGATCAGATGGCAAATTGGATTTGGTGCTAGGTCTTTCCCTTTAGGTTTTACCCCAACAATGTTTTCATTAGTTTCGCTCACTCTCGAAATCAAGCATTTTACAGCAGGTTGGAGCAGCCTGTATCTCAGCACAGGAATAAGGTAGGGAAGAATTCTAAGGATCATTTTGACTGCCTCCAGAAGTTAGATCAGATGGCAAATTGGATTTGGTGCTAGGTCTTTCCCTTTAGGTTTTACCCCAACAATGTTTTCATTAGTTTCGCTCACTCTCGAAATCAAGCATTTTACAGCAGGTTGGAGCAGCCTGTATCTCAGCACAGGAATAAGGTAGGGAAGAATTCTAAGGCTCATTTTGACTGCCTCCAGAAGTTAGATCAGATGGCAAATTGGATTTGGTGCTAGGTCTTTCCCTTTAGGTTTTACCCCAACAATGTTTTCATTAGTTTCGCTCACTCTCGAAATCAAGCATTTTACAGCAGGTTGGAGCAGCCTGTATCTCAGCACAGGAATAAGGTAGGGAAGAATTCTAAGGATCATTTTGACTGCCTCCAGAAGTTAGATCAGATGGCAAATTGGATTTGGTGCTAGGTCTTTCCCTTTAGGTTTTACCCCAACAATGTTTTCATTAGTTTCGCTCACTCTCGAAATCAAGCATTTTACAGCAGGTTGGAGCAGCCTGTATCTCAGCACAGGAATAAGGTAGGGAAGAATTCTAAGGCTCATTTTGACTGCCTCCAGAAGTTAGATCAGATGGCAAATTGGATTTGGTGCTAGGTCTTTCCCTTTAGGTTTTACCCCAACAATGTTTTCATTAGTTTCGCTCACTCTCGAAATCAAGCATTTTACAGCAGGTTGGAGCAGCCTGTATCTCAGCACAGGAATAAGGTAGGGAAGAATTCTAAGGATCATTTTGACTGCCTCCAGAAGTTAGATCAGATGGCAAATTGGATTTGGTGCTAGGTCTTTCCCTTTAGGTTTTACCCCAACAATGTTTTCATTAGTTTCGCTCACTCTCGAAATCAAGCATTTTACAGCAGGTTGGAGCAGCCTGTATCTCAGCACAGGAATAAGGTAGGGAAGAATTCTAAGGATCATTTTGACTGCCTCCAGAAGTTAGATCAGATGGCAAATTGGATTTGGTGCTAGGTCTTTCCCTTTAGGTTTTACCCCAACAATGTTTTCATTAGTTTCGCTCACTCTCGCAATCAAGCATTTTACAGCAGGTTGGAGCAGCCTGTATCTCAGCACAGGAATAAGGTAGGGAAGAATTCTAAGGATCATTTTGACTGCCTCCAGAAGTTAGATCAGATGGCAAATTGGATTTGGTGCTAGGTCTTTCCCTTTAGGTTTTACCCCAACAATGTTTTCATTAGTTTCGCTCACTCTCGAAATCAAGCATTTTACAGCAGGTTGGAGCAGCCTGTATCTCAGCACAGGAATAAGGTAGGGAAGAATTCTAAGGATCATTTTGACTGCCTCCAGAAGTTAGATCAGATGGCAAATTGGATTTGGTGCTAGGTCTTTCCCTTTAGGTTTTACCCCAACAATGTTTTCATTAGTTTCGCTCACTCTCGAAATCAAGCATTTTACAGCAGGTTGGAGCAGCCTGTATCTCAGCACAGGAATAAGGTAGGGAAGAATTCTAAGGATCATTTTGACTGCCTCCAGAAGTTAGATCAGATGGCAAATTGGATTTGGTGCTAGGTCTTTCCCTTTAGGTTTTACCCCAACAATGTTTTCATTAGTTTCGCTCACTCTCGAAATCAAGCATTTTACAGCAGGTTGGAGCAGCCTGTATCTCAGCACAGGAATAAGGTAGGGAAGAATTCTAAGGCTCATTTTGACTGCCTCCAGAAGTTAGATCAGATGGCAAATTGGATTTGGTGCTAGGTCTTTCCCTTTAGGTTTTACCCCAACAATGTTTTCATTAGTTTCGCTCACTCTCGAAATCAAGCATTTTACAGCAGGTTGGAGCAGCCTGTATCTCAGCACAGGAATAAGGTAGGGAAGAATTCTAAGGCTCATTTTGACTGCCTCCAGAAGTTAGATCAGATGGCAAATTGGATTTGGTGCTAGGTCTTTCCCTTTAGGTTTTACCCCAACAATGTTTTCATTAGTTTCGCTCACTCTCGAAATCAAGCATTTTACAGCAGGTTGGAGCAGCCTGTATCTCAGCACAGGAATAAGGTAGGGAAGAATTCTAAGGATCATTTTGACTGCCTCCAGAAGTTAGATCAGATGGCAAATTGGATTTGGTGCTAGGTCTTTCCCTTTAGGTTTTACCCCAACAATGTTTTCATTAGTTTCGCTCACTCTCGAAATCAAGCATTTTACAGCAGGTTGGAGCAGCCTGTATCTCAGCACAGGAATAAGGTAGGGAAGAATTCTAAGGCTCATTTTGACTGCCTCCAGAAGTTAGATCAGATGGCAAATTGGATTTGGTGCTAGGTCTTTCCCTTTAGGTTTTACCCCAACAATGTTTTCATTAGTTTCGCTCACTCTCGAAATCAAGCATTTTACAGCAGGTTGGAGCAGCCTGTATCTCAGCACAGGAATAAGGTAGGGAAGAATTCTAAGGATCATTTTGACTGCCTCCAGAAGTTAGATCAGATGGCAAATTGGATTTGGTGCTAGGTCTTTCCCTTTAGGTTTTACCCCAACAATGTTTTCATTAGTTTCGCTCACTCTCGAAATCAAGCATTTTACAGCAGGTTGGAGCAGCCTGTATCTCAGCACAGGAATAAGGTAGGGAAGAATTCTAAGGATCATTTTGACTGCCTCCAGAAGTTAGATCAGATGGCAAATTGGATTTGGTGCTAGGTCTTTCCCTTTAGGTTTTACCCCAACAATGTTTTCATTAGTTTCGCTCACTCTCGAAATCAAGCATTTTACAGCAGGTTGGAGCAGCCTGTATCTCAGCACAGGAATAAGGTAGGGAAGAATTCTAAGGCTCATTTTGACTGCCTCCAGAAGTTAGATCAGATGGCAAATTGGATTTGGTGCTAGGTCTTTCCCTTTAGGTTTTACCCCAACAATGTTTTCATTAGTTTCGCTCACTCTCGAAATCAAGCATTTTACAGCAGGTTGGAGCAGCCTGTATCTCAGCACAGGAATAAGGTAGGGAAGAATTCTAAGGCTCATTTTGACTGCCTCCAGAAGTTAGATCAGATGGCAAATTGGATTTGGTGCTAGGTCTTTCCCTTTAGGTTTTACCCCAACAATGTTTTCATTAGTTTCGCTCACTCTCGAAATCAAGCATTTTACAGCAGGTTGGAGCAGCCTGTATCTCAGCACAGGAATAAGGTAGGGAAGAATTCTAAGGATCATTTTGACTGCCTCCAGAAGTTAGATCAGATGGCAAATTGGATTTGGTGCTAGGTCTTTCCCTTTAGGTTTTACCCCAACAATGTTTTCATTAGTTTCGCTCACTCTCGAAATCAAGCATTTTACAGCAGGTTGGAGCAGCCTGTATCTCAGCACAGGAATAAGGTAGGGAAGAATTCTAAGGCTCATTTTGACTGCCTCCAGAAGTTAGATCAGATGGCAAATTGGATTTGGTGCTAGGTCTTTCCCTTTAGGTTTTACCCCAACAATGTTTTCATTAGTTTCGCTCACTCTCGCAATCAAGCATTTTACAGCAGGTTGGAGCAGCCTGTATCTCAGCACAGGAATAAGGTAGGGAAGAATTCTAAGGATCATTTTGACTGCCTCCAGAAGTTAGATCAGATGGCAAATTGGATTTGGTGCTAGGTCTTTCCCTTTAGGTTTTACCCCAACAATGTTTTCATTAGTTTCGCTCACTCTCGAAATCAAGCATTTTACAGCAGGTTGGAGCAGCCTGTATCTCAGCACAGGAATAAGGTAGGGAAGAATTCAAATGCTCATTTTGACTGCCTCCAGAAGTTAGATCAGATGGCAAATTGGATTTGGTGCTAGGTCTTTCCCTTTAGGTTTTACCCCAACAATGTTTTCATTAGTTTCGCTCACTCTCGAAATCAAGCATTTTACAGCAGGTTGGAGCAGCCTGTATCTCAGCACAGGAATAAGGTAGGGAAGAATTCTAAGGATCATTTTGACTGCCTCCAGAAGTTAGATCAGATGGCAAATTGGATTTGGTGCTAGGTCTTTCCCTTTAGGTTTTACCCCAACAATGTTTTCATTAGTTTCGCTCACTCTCGAAATCAAGCATTTTACAGCAGGTTGGAGCAGCCTGTATCTCAGCACAGGAATAAGGTAGGGAAGAATTCAAATGCTCATTTTGACTGCCTCCAGAAGTTAGATCAGATGGCAAATTGGATTTGGTGCTAGGTCTTTCCCTTTAGGTTTTACCCCAACAATGTTTTCATTAGTTTCGCTCACTCTCGAAATCAAGCATTTTACAGCAGGTTGGAGCAGCCTGTATCTCAGCACAGGAATAAGGTAGGGAAGAATTCTAAGGATCATTTTGACTGCCTCCAGAAGTTAGATCAGATGGCAAATTGGATTTGGTGCTAGGTCTTTCCCTTTAGGTTTTACCCCAACAATGTTTTCATTAGTTTCGCTCACTCTCGAAATCAAGCATTTTACAGCAGGTTGGAGCAGCCTGTATCTCAGCACAGGAATAAGGTAGGGAAGAATTCAAATGCTCATTTTGACTGCCTCCAGAAGTTAGATCAGATGGCAAATTGGATTTGGTGCTAGGTCTTTCCCTTTAGGTTTTACCCCAACAATGTTTTCATTAGTTTCGCTCACTCTCGAAATCAAGCATTTTACAGCAGGTTGGAGCAGCCTGTATCTCAGCACAGGAATAAGGTAGGGAAGAATTCTAAGGATCATTTTGACTGCCTCCAGAAGTTAGATCAGATGGCAAATTGGATTTGGTGCTAGGTCTTTCCCTTTAGGTTTTACCCCAACAATGTTTTCATTAGTTTCGCTCACTCTCGAAATCAAGCATTTTACAGCAGGTTGGAGCAGCCTGTATCTCAGCACAGGAATAAGGTAGGGAAGAATTCAAATGCTCATTTTGACTGCCTCCAGAAGTTAGATCAGATGGCAAATTGGATTTGGTGCTAGGTCTTTCCCTTTAGGTTTTACCCCAACAATGTTTTCATTAGTTTCGCTCACTCTCGAAATCAAGCATTTTACAGCAGGTTGGAGCAGCCTGTATCTCAGCACAGGAATAAGGTAGGGAAGAATTCTAAGGATCATTTTGACTGCCTCCAGAAGTTAGATCAGATGGCAAATTGGATTTGGTGCTAGGTCTTTCCCTTTAGGTTTTACCCCAACAATGTTTTCATTAGTTTCGCTCACTCTCGAAATCAAGCATTTTACAGCAGGTTGGAGCAGCCTGTATCTCAGCACAGGAATAAGGTAGGGAAGAATTCTAAGGATCATTTTGACTGCCTCCAGAAGTTAGATCAGATGGCAAATTGGATTTGGTGCTAGGTCTTTCCCTTTAGGTTTTACCCCAACAATGTTTTCATTAGTTTCGCTCACTCTCGAAATCAAGCATTTTACAGCAGGTTGGAGCAGCCTGTATCTCAGCACAGGAATAAGGTAGGGAAGAATTCTAAGGCTCATTTTGACTGCCTCCAGAAGTTAGATCAGATGGCAAATTGGATTTGGTGCTAGGTCTTTCCCTTTAGGTTTTACCCCAACAATGTTTTCATTAGTTTCGCTCACTCTCGAAATCAAGCATTTTACAGCAGGTTGGAGCAGCCTGTATCTCAGCACAGGAATAAGGTAGGGAAGAATTCTAAGGATCATTTTGACTGCCTCCAGAAGTTAGATCAGATGGCAAATTGGATTTGGTGCTAGGTCTTTCCCTTTAGGTTTTACCCCAACAATGTTTTCATTAGTTTCGCTCACTCTCGAAATCAAGCATTTTACAGCAGGTTGGAGCAGCCTGTATCTCAGCACAGGAATAAGGTAGGGAAGAATTCTAAGGCTCATTTTGACTGCCTCCAGAAGTTAGATCAGATGGCAAATTGGATTTGGTGCTAGGTCTTTCCCTTTAGGTTTTACCCCAACAATGTTTTCATTAGTTTCGCTCACTCTCGAAATCAAGCATTTTACAGCAGGTTGGAGCAGCCTGTATCTCAGCACAGGAATAAGGTAGGGAAGAATTCTAAGGATCATTTTGACTGCCTCCAGAAGTTAGATCAGATGGCAAATTGGATTTGGTGCTAGGTCTTTCCCTTTAGGTTTTACCCCAACAATGTTTTCATTAGTTTCGCTCACTCTCGAAATCAAGCATTTTACAGCAGGTTGGAGCAGCCTGTATCTCAGCACAGGAATAAGGTAGGGAAGAATTCTAAGGATCATTTTGACTGCCTCCAGAAGTTAGATCAGATGGCAAATCGGATTTGGTGGTAGGTCTTTCCCTTTAGGTTTTACCCCAACAATGTTTTCATTAGTTTCGCTCACTCTCGAAATCAAGCATTTTACAGCAGGTTGGAGCAGCCTGTATCTCAGCACAGGAATAAGGTAGGGAAGAATTCTAAGGCTCATTTTGACTGCCTCCAGAAGTTAGATCAGATGGCAAATTGGATTTGGTGCTAGGTCTTTCCCTTTAGGTTTTACCCCAACAATGTTTTCATTAGTTTCGCTCACTCTCGAAATCAAGCATTTTACAGCAGGTTGGAGCAGCCTGTATCTCAGCACAGGAATAAGGTAGGGAAGAATTCTAAGGATCATTTTGACTGCCTCCAGAAGTTAGATCAGATGGCAAATTGGATTTGGTGCTAGGTCTTTCCCTTTAGGTTTTACCCCAACAATGTTTTCATTAGTTTCGCTCACTCTCGAAATCAAGCATTTTACAGCAGGTTGGAGCAGCCTGTATCTCAGCACAGGAATAAGGTAGGGAAGAATTCTAAGGCTCATTTTGACTGCCTCCAGAAGTTAGATCAGATGGCAAATTGGATTTGGTGCTAGGTCTTTCCCTTTAGGTTTTACCCCAACAATGTTTTCATTAGTTTCGCTCACTCTCGAAATCAAGCATTTTACAGCAGGTTGGATCAGCCTGTATCTCAGCACAGGAATAAGGTAGGGAAGAATTCTAAGGCTCATTTTGACTGCCTCCAGAAGTTAGATCAGATGGCAAATTGGATTTGGTGCTAGGTCTTTCCCTTTAGGTTTTACCCCAACAATGTTTTCATTAGTTTCGCTCACTCTCGAAATCAAGCATTTTACAGCAGGTTGGAGCAGCCTGTATCTCAGCACAGGAATAAGGTAGGGAAGAATTCTAAGGATCATTTTGACTGCCTCCAGAAGTTAGATCAGATGGCAAATTGGATTTGGTGCTAGGTCTTTCCCTTTAGGTTTTACCCCAACAATGTTTTCATTAGTTTCGCTCACTCTCGAAATCAAGCATTTTACAGCAGGTTGGAGCAGCCTGTATCTCAGCACAGGAATAAGGTAGGGAAGAATTCTAAGGCTCATTTTGACTGCCTCCAGAAGTTAGATCAGATGGCAAATTGAATTTGGTGCTAGGTCTTTCCCTTTAGGTTTTACCCCAACAATGTTTTCATTAGTTTCGCTCACTCTCGAAATCAAGCATTTTACAGCAGGTTGGAGCAGCCTGTATCTCAGCACAGGAATAAGGTAGGGAAGAATTCTAAGGATCATTTTGACTGCCTCCAGAAGTTAGATCAGATGGCAAATTGGATTTGGTGCTAGGTCTTTCCCTTTAGGTTTTACCCCAACAATGTTTTCATTAGTTTCGCTCACTCTCGAAATCAAGCATTTTACAGCAGGTTGGAGCAGCCTGTATCTCAGCACAGGAATAAGGTAGGGAAGAATTCTAAGGATCATTTTGACTGCCTCCAGAAGTTAGATCAGATGGCAAATTGGATTTGGTGCTAGGTCTTTCCCTTTAGGTTTTATCCCAACAATGTTTTCATTAGTTTCGCTCACTCTCGAAATCAAGCATTTTACAGCAGGTTGGAGCAGCCTGTATCTCAGCACAGGAATAAGGTAGGGAAGAATTCTAAGGCTCATTTTGACTGCCTCCAGAAGTTAGATCAGATGGCAAATTGGATTTGGTGCTAGGTCTTTCCCTTTAGGTTTTACCCCAACAATGTTTTCATTAGTTTCGCTCACTCTCGAAATCAAGCATTTTACAGCAGGTTGGAGCAGCCTGTATCTCAGCACAGGAATAAGGTAGGGAAGAATTCTAAGGATCATTTTGACTGCCTCCAGAAGTTAGATCAGACGGCAAATTGGATTTGGTGCTAGGTCTTTCCCTTTAGGTTTTACCCCAACAATGTTTTCATTAGTTTCGCTCACTCTCGAAATCAAGCATTTTACAGCAGGTTGGAGCAGCCTGTATCTCAGCACAGGAATAAGGTAGGGAAGAATTCTAAGGCTCATTTTGACTGCCTCCAGAAGTTAGATCAGATGGCAAATTGGATTTGGTGCTAGGTCTTTCCCTTTAGGTTTTACCCCAACAATGTTTTCATTAGTTTCGCTCACTCTCGAAATCAAGCATTTTACAGCAGGTTGGAGCAGCCTGTATCTCAGCACAGGAATAAGGTAGGGAAGAATTCTAAGGATCATTTTGACTGCCTCCAGAAGTTAGATCAGATGGCAAATTGGTTTTGGTGCTAGGTCTTTCCCTTTAGGTTTTACCCCAACAATGTTTTCATTAGTTTCGCTCACTCTCGAAATCAAGCATTTTACAGCAGGTTGGAGCAGCCTGTATCTCAGCACAGGAATAAGGTAGGGAAGAATTCTAAGGATCATTTTGACTGCCTCCAGAAGTTAGATCAGATGGCAAATTGGATTTGGTGCTAGGTCTTTCCCTTTAGGTTTTACCCCAACAATGTTTTCATTAGTTTCGCTCACTCTCGAAATCAAGCATTTTACAGCAGGTTGGAGCAGCCTGTATCTCAGCACAGGAATAAGGTAGGGAAGAATTCTAAGGCTCATTTTGAGTGCCTCCAGAAGTTAGATCAGATGGCAAATTGGATTTGGTGCTAGGTCTTTCCCTTTAGGTTTTACCCCAACAATGTTTTCATTAGTTTCGCTCACTCTCGAAATCAAGCATTTTACAGCAGGTTGGAGCAGCCTGTATCTCAGCACAGGAATAAGGTAAGGAAGAATTCTAAGGCTCATTTTGACTGCCTCCAGAAGTTAGATCAGATGGCAAATTGGATTTGGTGCTAGGTCTTTCCCTTTAGGTTTTACCCCAACAATGTTTTCATTAGTTTCGCTCACTCTCGAAATCAAGCATTTTACAGCAGGTTGGAGCAGCCTGTATCTCAGCACAGGAATAAGGTAGGGAAGAATTCTAAGGATCATTTTGACTGCCTCCAGAAGTTAGATCAGATGGCAAATTGGATTTGGTGCTAGGTCTTTCCCTTTAGGTTTTACCCCAACAATGTTTTCATTAGTTTCGCTCACTCTCGAAATCAAGCATTTTACAGCAGGTTGGAGCAGCCTGTATCTCAGCACAGGAATAAGGTAGGGAAGAATTCTAAGGATCATTTTGACTGCCTCCAGAAGTTAGATCAGATGGCAAATTGGATTTGGTGCTAGGTCTTTCCCTTTAGGTTTTACCCCAACAATGTTTTCATTAGTTTCGCTCACTCTCGAAATCAAGCATTTTACAGCAGGTTGGAGCAGCCTGTATCTCAGCACAGGAATAAGGTAGGGAAGAATTCTAAGGCTCATTTTGACTGCCTCCAGAAGTTAGATCAGATGGCAAATTGGATTTGGTGCTAGGTCTTTCCCTTTAGGTTTTACCCCAACAATGTTTTCATTAGTTTCGCTCACTCTCGAAATCAAGCATTTTACAGCAGGTTGGAGCAGCCTGTATCTCAGCACAGGAATAAGGTAGGGAAGAATTCAAAGGCTCATTTTGACTGCCTCCAGAAGTTAGATCAGATGGCAAATTGGATTTGGTGCTAGGTCTTTCCCTTTAGGTTTTACCCCAACAATGTTTTCATTAGTTTCGCTCACTCTCGAAATCAAGCATTTTACAGCAGGTTGGAGCAGCCTGTATCTCAGCACAGGAATAAGGTAGGGAAGAATTCTAAGGATCATTTTGACTGCCTCCAGAAGTTAGATCAGATGGCAAATTGGATTTGGTGCTAGGTCTTTCCCTTTAGGTTTTACCCCAACAATGTTTTCATTAGTTTCGCTCCCTCTCGAAATCAAGCATTTTACAGCAGGTTGGAGCAGCCTGAATCTCAGCACAGGAATAAGGTAGGGAAGAATTCTAAGGATCATTTTGACTGCCTCCAGAAGTTAGATCAGATGGCAAATTGGATTTGGTGCTAGGTCTTTCCCTTTAGGTTTTACCCCAACAATGTTTTCATTAGTTTCGCACACTCTCGAAATCAAGCATTTTACAGCAGGTTGGAGCAGCCTGTATCTCAGCACAGGAATAAGGTAGGGAAGAATTCTAAGGCTCATTTTGACTGCCTCCAGAAGTTAGATCAGATGGCAAATTGGATTTGGTGCTAGGTCTTTCCCTTTAGGTTTTACCCCAACAATGTTTTCATTAGTTTCGCTCACTCTCGAAATCAAGCATTTTACAGCAGGTTGGAGCAGCCTGTATCTCAGCACAGGAATAAGGTAGGGAAGAATTCTAAGGATCATTTTGACTGCCTCCAGAAGTTAGATCAGATGGCAAATTGGATTTGGTGCTAGGTCTTTCCCTTTAGGTTTTACCCCAACAATGTTTTCATTAGTTTCGCTCACTCTCGAAATCAAGCATTTTACAGCAGGTTGGAGCAGCCTGTATCTCAGCACAGGAATAAGGTAGGGAAGAATTCTAAGGCTCATTTTGACTGCCTCCAGAAGTTAGATCAGATGGCAAATTGGATTTGGTGCTAGGTCTTTCCCTTTAGGTTTTACCCCAACAATGTTTTCATTAGTTTCGCTCACTCTCGAAATCAAGCATTTTACAGCAGGTTGGAGCAGCCTGTATCTCAGCACAGGAATAAGGTAGGGAAGAATTCTAAGGATCATTTTGACTGCCTCCAGAAGTTAGATCAGATGGCAAATTGGATTTGGTGCTAGGTCTTTCCCTTTAGGTTTTACCCCAACAATGTTTTCATTAGTTTCGCTCACTCTCGAAATCAAGCATTTTACAGCAGGTTGGAGCAGCCTGTATCTCAGCACAGGAATAAGGTAGGGAAGAATTCTAAGGATCATTTTGACTGCCTCCAGAAGTTAGATCAGATGGCAAATTGGATTTGGTGCTAGGTCTTTCCCTTTAGGTTTTACCCCAACAATGTTTTCATTAGTTTCGCTCACTCTCGAAATCAAGCATTTTACAGCAGGTTGGAGCAGCCTGTATCTCAGCACAGGAATAAGGTAGGGAAGAATTCTAAGGATCATTTTGATTGCCTCCAGAAGTTAGATCAGATGGCAAATTGGATTTGGTGCTAGGTCTTTCCCTTTAGGTTTTACCCCAACAATGTTTTCATTAGTTTCGCTCACTCTCGCAATCAAGCATTTTACAGCAGGTTGGAGCAGCCTGTATCTCAGCACAGGAATAAGGTAGGGAAGAATTCTAAGGATCATTTTGACTGCCTCCAGAAGTTAGATCAGATGGCAAATTGGATTTGGTGCTAGGTCTTTCCCTTTAGGTTTTACCCCAACAATGTTTTCATTAGTTTCGCTCACTCTCGAAATCAAGCATTTTACAGCAGGTTGGAGCAGCCTGTATCTCAGCACAGGAATAAGGTAGGGAAGAATTCTAAGGATCATTTTGACTGCCTCCAGAAGTTAGATCAGATGGCAAATTGGATTTGGTGCTAGGTCTTTCCCTTTAGGTTTTACCCCAACAATGTTTTCATTAGTTTCGCTCACTCTCGAAATCAAGCATTTTACAGCAGGTTGGAGCAGCCTGTATCTCAGCACAGGAATAAGGTAGGGAAGAATTCTAAGGCTCATTTTGACTGCCTCCAGAAGTTAGATCAGATGGCAAATTGGATTTGGTGCTAGGTCTTTCCCTTTAGGTTTTACCCCAACAATGTTTTCATTAGTTTCGCTCACTCTCGAAATCAAGCATTTTACAGCAGGTTGGAGCAGCCTGTATCTCAGCACAGGAATAAGGTAGGGAAGAATTCTAAGGATCATTTTGACTGCCTCCAGAAGTTAGATCAGATGGCAAATTGGATTTGGTGCTAGGTCTTTCCCTTTAGGTTTTACCCCAACAATGTTTTCATTAGTTTCGCTCACTCTCGAAATCAAGCATTTTACAGCAGGTTGGAGCAGCCTGTATCTCAGCACAGGAATAAGGTAGGGAAGAATTCTAAGGATCATTTTGACTGCCTCCAGAAGTTAGATCAGATGGCAAATTGGATTTGGTGCTAGGTCTTTCCCTTTAGGTTTTACCCCAACAATGTTTTCATTAGTTTCGCTCACTCTCGAAATCAAGCATTTTACAGCAGGTTGGAGCAGCCTGTATCTCAGCACAGGAATAAGGTAGGGAAGAATTCTAAGGATCATTTTGACTGCCTCCAGAAGTTAGATCAGATGGCAAATTGGATTTGGTGCTAGGTCTTTCCCTTTAGGTTTTACCCCAACAATGTTTTCATTAGTTTCGCTCACTCTCGAAATCAAGCATTTTACAGCAGGTTGGAGCAGCCTGTATCTCAGCACAGGAATAAGGTAGGGAAGAATTCTAAGGCTCATTTTGACTGCCTCCAGAAGTTAGATCAGATGGCAAATTGGATTTGGTGCTAGGTCTTTCCCTTTAGGTTTTACCCCAACAATGTTTTCATTAGTTTCGCTCACTCTCGAAATCAAGCATTTTACAGCAGGTTGGAGCAGCCTGTATCTCAGCACAGGAATAAGGTAGGGAAGAATTCTAAGGCTCATTTTGACTGCCTCCAGAAGTTAGATCAGATGGCAAATTGGATTTGGTGCTAGGTCTTTCCCTTTAGGTTTTACCCCAACAATGTTTTCATTAGTTTCGCTCACTCTCGAAATCAAGCATTTTACAGCAGGTTGGAGCAGCCTGTATCTCAGCACAGGAATAAGGTAGGGAAGAATTCTAAGGCTCATTTTGACTGCCTCCAGAAGTTAGATCAGATGGCAAATTGGATTTGGTGCTAGGTCTTTCCCTTTAGGTTTTACCCCAACAATGTTTTCATTAGTTTCGCTCACTCTCGAAATCAAGCATTTTACAGCAGGTTGGAGCAGCCTGTATCTCAGCACAGGAATAAGGTAGGGAAGAATTCAAAGGCTCATTTTGACTGCCTCCAGAAGTTAGATCAGATGGCAAATTGGATTTGGTGCTAGGTCTTTCCCTTTAGGTTTTACCCCAACAATGTTTTCATTAGTTTCGCTCACTCTCGAAATCAAGCATTTTACAGCAGGTTGGAGCAGCCTGTATCTCAGCACAGGAATAAGGTAGGGAAGAATTCTAAGGATCATTTTGACTGCCTCCAGAAGTTAGATCAGATGGCAAATTGGATTTGGTGCTAGGTCTTTCCCTTTAGGTTTTACCCCAACAATGTTTTCATTAGTTTCGCTCACTCTCGAAATCAAGCATTTTACAGCAGGTTGGAGCAGCCTGTATCTCAGCACAGGAATAAGGTAGGGAAGAATTCTAAGGCTCATTTTGACTGCCTCCAGAAGTTAGATCAGATGGCAAATTGGATTTGGTGCTAGGTCTTTCCCTTTAGGTTTTACCCCAACAATGTTTTCATTAGTTTCGCTCACTCTCGAAATCAAGCATTTTACAGCAGGTTGGAGCAGCCTGTATCTCAGCACAGGAATAAGGTAGGGAAGAATTCTAAGGCTCATTTTGACTGCCTCCAGAAGTTAGATCAGATGGCAAATTGGATTTGGTGCTAGGTCTTTCCCTTTAGGTTTTACCCCAACAATGTTTTCATTAGTTTCGCTCACTCTCGAAATCAAGCATTTTACAGCAGGTTGGAGCAGCCTGTATCTCAGCACAGGAATAAGGTAGGGAAGAATTCTAAGGCTCATTTTGACTGCCTCCAGAAGTTAGATCAGATGGCAAATTGGATTTGGTGCTAGGTCTTTCCCTTTAGGTTTTACCCCAACAATGTTTTCATTAGTTTCGCTCACTCTCGAAATCAAGCATTTTACAGCAGGTTGGAACAGCCTGTATCTCAGCACAGGAATAAGGTAGGGAAGAATTCTAAGGATCATTTTGACTGCCTCCAGAAGTTAGATCAGATGGCAAATTGGATTTGGTGCTAGGTCTTTCCCTTTAGGTTTTACCCCAACAATGTTTTCATTAGTTTCGCTCACTCTCGAAATCAAGCATTTTACAGCAGGTTGGAGCAGCCTGTATCTCAGCACAGGAATAAGGTAGGGAAGAATTCTAAGGATCATTTTGACTGCCTCCAGAAGTTAGATCAGATGGCAAATTGGATTTGGTGCTAGGTCTTTCCCTTTAGGTTTTACCCCAACAATGTTTTCATTAGTTTCGCTCACTCTCGAAATCAAGCATTTTACAGCAGGTTGGAGCAGCCTGTATCTCAGCACAGGAATAAGGTAGGGAAGAATTCTAAGGATCATTTTGACTGCCTCCAGAAGTTAGATCAGATGGCAAATTGGATTTGGTGCTAGGTCTTTCCCTTTAGGTTTTACCCCAACAATGTTTTCATTAGTTTCGCTCACTCTCAAAATCAAGCATTTTACAGCAGGTTGGAGCAGCCTGTATCTCAGCACAGGAATAAGGTAGGGAAGAATTCTAAGGATCATTTTGACTGCCTCCAGAAGTTAGATCAGATGGCAAATTGGATTTGGTGCTAGGTCTTTCCCTTTAGGTTTTACCCCAACAATGTTTTCATTAGTTTCGCTCACTCTCGCAATCAAGCATTTTACAGCAGGTTGGAGCAGCCTGTATCTCAGCACAGGAATAAGGTAGGGAAGAATTCTAAGGCTCATTTTGACTGCCTCCAGAAGTTAGATCAGATGGCAAATTGGATTTGGTGCTAGGTCTTTCCCTTTAGGTTTTACCCCAACAATGTTTTCATTAGTTTCGCTCACTCTCGAAATCAAGCATTTTACAGCAGGTTGGAGCAGCCTGTATCTCAGCACAGGAATAAGGTAGGGAAGAATTCTAAGGCTCATTTTGACTGCCTCCAGAAGTTAGATCAGATGGCAAATTGGATTTGGTGCTAGGTCTTTCCCTTTAGGTTTTACCCCAACAATGTTTTCATTAGTTTCGCTCACTCTCGCAATCAAGCATTTTACAGCAGGTTGGAGCAGCCTGTATCTCAGCACAGGAATAAGGTAGGGAAGAATTCTAAGGCTCATTTTGACTGCCTCCAGAAGTTAGATCAGATGGCAAATTGGATTTGGTGCTAGGTCTTTCCCTTTAGGTTTTACCCCAACAATGTTTTCATTAGTTTCGCTCACTCTCGAAATCAAGCATTTTACAGCAGGTTGGAGCAGCCTGTATCTCAGCACAGGAATAAGGTAGGGAAGAATTCTAAGGATCATTTTGACTGCCTCCAGAAGTTAGATCAGATGGCAAATTGGATTTGGTGCTAGGTCTTTCCCTTTAGGTTTTACCCCAACAATGTTTTCATTAGTTTCGCTCACTCTCGAAATCAAGCATTTTACAGCAGGTTGGAGCAGCCTGTATCTCAGCACAGGAATAAGGTAGGGAAGAATTCTAAGGCTCATTTTGACTGCCTCCAGAAGTTAGATCAGATGGCAAATTGGATTTGGTGCTAGGTCTTTCCCTTTAGGTTTTACCCCAACAATGTTTTCATTAGTTTCGCTCACTCTCGAAATCAAGCATTTTACAGCAGGTTGGAGCAGCCTGTATCTCAGCACAGGAATAAGGTAGGGAAGAATTCTAAGGCTCATTTTGACTGCCTCCAGAAGTTAGATCAGATGGCAAATTGGATTTGGTGCTAGGTCTTTCCCTTTAGGTTTTACCCCAACAATGTTTTCATTAGTTTCGCTCACTCTCGAAATCAAGCATTTTACAGCAGGTTGGAGCAGCCTGTATCTCAGCACAGGAATAAGGTAGGGAAGAATTCTAAGGCTCATTTTGACTGCCTCCAGAAGTTAGATCAGATGGCAAATTGGATTTGGTGCTAGGTCTTTCCCTTTAGGTTTTACCCCAACAATGTTTTCATTAGTTTCGCTCACTCTCGAAATCAAGCATTTTACAGCAGGTTGGAACAGCCTGTATCTCAGCACAGGAATAAGGTAGGGAAGAATTCTAAGGATCATTTTGACTGCCTCCAGAAGTTAGATCAGATGGCAAATTGGATTTGGTGCTAGGTCTTTCCCTTTAGGTTTTACCCCAACAATGTTTTCATTAGTTTCGCTCACTCTCGAAATCAAGCATTTTACAGCAGGTTGGAGCAGCCTGTATCTCAGCACAGGAATAAGGTAGGGAAGAATTCTAAGGATCATTTTGACTGCCTCCAGAAGTTAGATCAGATGGCAAATTGGATTTGGTGCTAGGTCTTTCCCTTTAGGTTTTACCCCAACAATGTTTTCATTAGTTTCGCTCACTCTCGAAATCAAGCATTTTACAGCAGGTTGGAGCAGCCTGTATCTCAGCACAGGAATAAGGTAGGGAAGAATTCTAAGGATCATTTTGACTGCCTCCAGAAGTTAGATCAGATGGCAAATTGGATTTGGTGCTAGGTCTTTCCCTTTAGGTTTTACCCCAACAATGTTTTCATTAGTTTCGCTCACTCTCAAAATCAAGCATTTTACAGCAGGTTGGAGCAGCCTGTATCTCAGCACAGGAATAAGGTAGGGAAGAATTCTAAGGATCATTTTGACTGCCTCCAGAAGTTAGATCAGATGGCAAATTGGATTTGGTGCTAGGTCTTTCCCTTTAGGTTTTACCCCAACAATGTTTTCATTAGTTTCGCTCACTCTCGCAATCAAGCATTTTACAGCAGGTTGGAGCAGCCTGTATCTCAGCACAGGAATAAGGTAGGGAAGAATTCTAAGGCTCATTTTGACTGCCTCCAGAAGTTAGATCAGATGGCAAATTGGATTTGGTGCTAGGTCTTTCCCTTTAGGTTTTACCCCAACAATGTTTTCATTAGTTTCGCTCACTCTCGAAATCAAGCATTTTACAGCAGGTTGGAGCAGCCTGTATCTCAGCACAGGAATAAGGTAGGGAAGAATTCTAAGGCTCATTTTGACTGCCTCCAGAAGTTAGATCAGATGGCAAATTGGATTTGGTGCTAGGTCTTTCCCTTTAGGTTTTACCCCAACAATGTTTTCATTAGTTTCGCTCACTCTCGCAATCAAGCATTTTACAGCAGGTTGGAGCAGCCTGTATCTCAGCACAGGAATAAGGTAGGGAAGAATTCTAAGGCTCATTTTGACTGCCTCCAGAAGTTAGATCAGATGGCAAATTGGATTTGGTGCTAGGTCTTTCCCTTTAGGTTTTACCCCAACAATGTTTTCATTAGTTTCGCTCACTCTCGCAATCAAGCATTTTACAGCAGGTTGGAGCAGCCTGTATCTCAGCACAGGAATAAGGTAGGGAAGAATTCTAAGGCTCATTTTGACTGCCTCCAGAAGTTAGATCAGATGGCAAATTGGATTTGGTGCTAGGTCTTTCCCTTTAGGTTTTACCCCAACAATGTTTTCATTAGTTTCGCTCACTCTCGCAATCAAGCATTTTACAGCAGGTTGGAGCAGCCTGTATCTCAGCACAGGAATAAGGTAGGGAAGAATTCTAAGGCTCATTTTGACTGCCTCCAGAAGTTAGATCAGATGGCAAATTGGATTTGGTGCTAGGTCTTTCCCTTTAGGTTTTACCCCAACAATGTTTTCATTAGTTTCGCTCACTCTCGAAATCAAGCATTTTACAGCAGGTTGGAGCAGCCTGTATCTCAGCACAGGAATAAGGTAGGGAAGAATTCTAAGGCTCATTTTGACTGCCTCCAGAAGTTAGATCAGATGGCAAATTGGATTTGGTGCTAGGTCTTTCCCTTTAGGTTTTACCCCAACAATGTTTTCATTAGTTTCGCTCACTCTCGAAATCAAGCATTTTACAGCAGGTTGGAGCAGCCTGTATCTCAGCACAGGAATAAGGTAGGGAAGAATTCTAAGGCTCATTTTGACTGCCTCCAGAAGTTAGATCAGATGGCAAATTGGATTTGGTGCTAGGTCTTTCCCTTTAGGTTTTACCCCAACAATGTTTTCATTAGTTTCGCTCACTCTCGAAATCAAGCATTTTACAGCAGGTTGGAGCAGCCTGTATCTCAGCACAGGAATAAGGTAGGGAAGAATTCTAAGGCTCATTTTGACTGCCTCCAGAAGTTAGATCAGATGGCAAATTGGATTTGGTGCTAGGTCTTTCCCTTTAGGTTTTACCCCAACAATGTTTTCATTAGTTTCGCTCACTCTCGAAATCAAGCATTTTACAGCAGGTTGGAGCAGCCTGTATCTCAGCACAGGAATAAGGTAGGGAAGAATTCTAAGGATCATTTTGACTGCCTCCAGAAGTTAGATCAGATGGCAAATTGGATTTGGTGCTAGGTCTTTCCCTTTAGGTTTTACCCCAACAATGTTTTCATTAGTTTCGCTCACTCTCGAAATCAAGCATTTTACAGCAGGTTGGAGCAGCCTGTATCTCAGCACAGGAATAAGGTAGGGAAGAATTCTAAGGATCATTTTGACTGCCTCCAGAAGTTAGATCAGATGGCAAATTGGATTTGGTGCTAGGTCTTTCCCTTTAGGTTTTACCCCAACAATGTTTTCATTAGTTTCGCTCACTCTCGAAATCAAGCATTTTACAGCAGGTTGGAGCAGCCTGTATCTCAGCACAGGAATAAGGTAGGGAAGAATTCTAAGGATCATTTTGACTGCCTCCAGAAGTTAGATCAGATGGCAAATTGGATTTGGTGCTAGGTCTTTCCCTTTAGGTTTTACCCCAACAATGTTTTCATTAGTTTCGCTCACTCTCGAAATCAAGCATTTTACAGCAGGTTGGAGCAGCCTGTATCTCAGCACAGGAATAAGGTAGGGAAGAATTCTAAGGCTCATTTTGACTGCCTCCAGAAGTTAGATCAGATGGCAAATTGGATTTGGTGCTAGGTCTTTCCCTTTAGGTTTTACCCCAACAATGTTTTCATTAGTTTCGCTCACTCTCGAAATCAAGCATTTTACAGCAGGTTGGAGCAGCCTGTATCTCAGCACAGGAATAAGGTAGGGAAGAATTCTAAGGCTCATTTTGACTGCCTCCAGAAGTTAGATCAGATGGCAAATTGGATTTGGTGCTAGGTCTTTCCCTTTAGGTTTTACCCCAACAATGTTTTCATTAGTTTCGCTCACTCTCGAAATCAAGCATTTTACAGCAGGTTGGAGCAGCCTGTATCTCAGCACAGAATAAGGTAGGGAAGAATTCTAAGGCTCATTTTGACTGCCTCCAGAAGTTAGATCAGATGGCAAATTGGATTTGGTGCTAGGTCTTTCCCTTTAGGTTTTACCCCAACAATGTTTTCATTAGTTTCGCTCACTCTCGAAATCAAGCATTTTACAGCAGGTTGGAGCAGCCTGTATCTCAGCACAGGAATAAGGTAGGGAAGAATTCTAAGGATCATTTTGACTGCCTCCAGAAGTTAGATCAGATGGCAAATTGGATTTGGTGCTAGGTCTTTCCCTTTAGGTTTTACCCCAACAATGTTTTCATTAGTTTCGCTCACTCTCGAAATCAAGCATTTTACAGCAGGTTGGAGCAGCCTGTATCTCAGCACAGGAATAAGGTAGGGAAGAATTCTAAGGCTCATTTTGACTGCCTCCAGAAGTTAGATCAGATGGCAAATTGGATTTGGTGCTAGGTCTTTCCCTTTAGGTTTTACCCCAACAATGTTTTCATTAGTTTCGCTCACTCTCGAAATCAAGCATTTTACAGCAGGTTGGAGCAGCCTGTATCTCAGCACAGGAATAAGGTAGGGAAGAATTCTAAGGATCATTTTGACTGCCTCCAGAAGTTAGATCAGATGGCAAATTGGATTTGGTGCTAGGTCTTTCCCTTTAGGTTTTACCCCAACAATGTTTTCATTAGTTTCGCTCACTCTCGCAATCAAGCATTTTACAGCAGGTTGGAGCAGCCTGTATCTCAGCACAGGAATAAGGTAGGGAAGAATTCTAAGGCTCATTTTGACTGCCTCCAGAAGTTAGATCAGATGGCAAATTGGATTTGGTGCTAGGTCTTTCCCTTTAGGTTTTACCCCAACAATGTTTTCATTAGTTTCGCTCACTCTCGAAATCAAGCATTTTACAGCAGGTTGGAGCAGCCTGTATCTCAGCACAGGAATAAGGTAGGGAAGAATTCTAAGGATCATTTTGACTGCCTCCAGAAGTTAGATCAGATGGCAAATTGGATTTGGTGCTAGGTCTTTCCCTTTAGGTTTTACCCCAACAATGTTTTCATTAGTTTCGCTCACTCTCGAAATCAAGCATTTTACAGCAGGTTGGAGCAGCCTGTATCTCAGCACAGGAATAAGGTAGGGAAGAATTCTAAGGCTCATTTTGACTGCCTCCAGAAGTTAGATCAGATGGCAAATTGGATTTGGTGCTAGGTCTTTCCCTTTAGGTTTTACCCCAACAATGTTTTCATTAGTTTCGCTCACTCTCGAAATCAAGCATTTTACAGCAGGTTGGAGCAGCCTGTATCTCAGCACAGGAATAAGGTAGGGAAGAATTCTAAGGATCATTTTGACTGCCTCCAGAAGTTAGATCAGATGGCAAATTGGATTTGGTGCTAGGTCTTTCCCTTTAGGTTTTACCCCAACAATGTTTTCATTAGTTTCGCTCACTCTCGAAATCAAGCATTTTACAGCAGGTTGGAGCAGCCTGTATCTCAGCACAGGAATAAGGTAGGGAAGAATTCTAAGGATCATTTTGACTGCCTCCAGAAGTTAGATCAGATGGCAAATTGGATTTGGTGCTAGGTCTTTCCCTTTAGGTTTTACCCCAACAATGTTTTCATTAGTTTCGCTCACTCTCGAAATCAAGCATTTTACAGCAGGTTGGAGCAGCCTGTATCTCAGCACAGGAATAAGGTAGGGAAGAATTCTAAGGATCATTTTGACTGCCTCCAGAAGTTAGATCAGATGGCAAATTGGATTTGGTGCTAGGTCTTTCCCTTTAGGTTTTACCCCAACAATGTTTTCATTAGTTTCGCTCACTCTCGAAATCAAGCATTTTACAGCAGGTTGGAGCAGCCTGTATCTCAGCACAGGAATAAGGTAGGGAAGAATTCTAAGGCTCATTTTGACTGCCTCCAGAAGTTAGATCAGATGGCAAATTGGATTTGGTGCTAGGTCTTTCCCTTTAGGTTTTACCCCAACAATGTTTTCATTAGTTTCGCTCACTCTCGAAATCAAGCATTTTACAGCAGGTTGGAGCAGCCTGTATCTCAGCACAGGAATAAGGTAGGGAAGAATTCTAAGGATCATTTTGACTGCCTCCAGAAGTTAGATCAGATGGCAAATTGGGTTTGGTGCTAGGTCTTTCCCTTTAGGTTTTACCCCAACAATGTTTTCATTAGTTTCGCTCACTCTCGAAATCAAGCATTTTACAGCAGGTTGGAGCAGCCTGTATCTCAGCACAGGAATAAGGTAGGGAAGAATTCTAAGGCTCATTTTGACTGCCTCCAGAAGTTAGATCAGATGGCAAATTGGATTTGGTGCTAGGTCTTTCCCTTTAGGTTTTACCCCAACAATGTTTTCATTAGTTTCGCTCACTCTCGAAATCAAGCATTTTACAGCAGGTTGGAGCAGCCTGTATCTCAGCACAGGAATAAGGTAGGGAAGAATTCTAAGGATCATTTTGACTGCCTCCAGAAGTTAGATCAGATGGCAAATTGGATTTGGTGCTAGGTCTTTCCCTTTAGGTTTTACCCCAACAATGTTTTCATTAGTTTCGCTCACTCTCGAAATCAAGCATTTTACAGCAGGTTGGAGCAGCCTGTATCTCAGCACAGGAATAAGGTAGGGAAGAATTCTAAGGATCATTTTGACTGCCTCCAGAAGTTAGATCAGATGGCAAATTGGATTTGGTGCTAGGTCTTTCCCTTTAGGTTTTACCCCAACAATGTTTTCATTAGTTTCGCTCACTCTCGAAATCAAGCATTTTACAGCAGGTTGGAGCAGCCTGTATCTCAGCACAGGAATAAGGTAGGGAAGAATTCAAAGGCTCATTTTGACTGCCTCCAGAAGTTAGATCAGATGGCAAATTGGATTTGGTGCTAGGTCTTTCCCTTTAGGTTTTACCCCAACAATGTTTTCATTAGTTTCGCTCACTCTCGAAATCAAGCATTTTACAGCAGGTTGGAGCAGCCTGTATCTCAGCACAGGAATAAGGTAGGGAAGAATTCTAAGGATCATTTTGACTGCCTCCAGAAGTTAGAACAGATGGCAAATTGGATTTGGTGCTAGGTCTTTCCCTTTAGGTTTTACCCCAACAATGTTTTCATTAGTTTCGCTCACTCTCGAAATCAAGCATTTTACAGCAGGTTGGAGCAGCCTGTATCTCAGCACAGGAATAAGGTAGGGAAGAATTCTAAGGATCATTTTGACTGCCTCCAGAAGTTAGATCAGATGGCAAATTGGATTTGGTGCTAGGTCTTTCCCTTTAGGTTTTACCCCAACAATGTTTTCATTAGTTTCGCTCACTCTCGAAATCAAGCATTTTACAGCAGGTTGGAGCAGCCTGTATCTCAGCACAGGAATAAGGTAGGGAAGAATTCTAAGGATCATTTTGACTGCCTCCAGAAGTTAGATCAGATGGCAAATTGGATTTGGTGCTAGGTCTTTCCCTTTAGGTTTTACCCCAACAATGTTTTCATTAGTTTCGCTCACTCTCGAAATCAAGCATTTTACAGCAGGTTGGAGCAGCCTGTATCTCAGCACAGGAATAAGGTAGGGAAGAATTCAAATGCTCATTTTGACTGCCTCCAGAAGTTAGATCAGATGGCAAATTGGATTTGGTGCTAGGTCTTTCCCTTTAGGTTTTACCCCAACAATGTTTTCATTAGTTTCGCTCACTCTCGAAATCAAGCATTTTACAGCAGGTTGGAGCAGCCTGTATCTCAGCACAGGAATAAGGTAGGGAAGAATTCTAAGGCTCATTTTGACTGCCTCCAGAAGTTAGATCAGATGGCAAATTGGATTTGGTGCTAGGTCTTTCCCTTTAGGTTTTACCCCAACAATGTTTTCATTAGTTTCGCTCCCTCTCGAAATCAAGCATTTTACAGCAGGTTGGAGCAGCCTGTATCTCAGCACAGGAATAAGGTA
The DNA here is from genome assembly GCF_026170545.1 of Melanerpes formicivorus. Taxonomy (NCBI): domain Eukaryota; kingdom Metazoa; phylum Chordata; class Aves; order Piciformes; family Picidae; genus Melanerpes; species Melanerpes formicivorus. The sequence goes on along the minus strand of NW_027144065.1, from coordinate 1,386 downwards.
GGGAAGAATTCTAAGGCTCATTTTGACTGCCTCCAGAAGTTAGATCAGATGGCAAATTGGATTTGGTGCTAGGTCTTTCCCTTTAGGTTTTACCCCAACAATGTTTTCATTAGTTTCGCTCACTCTCGCAATCAAGCATTTTACAGCAGGTTGGGAGCAGCCTGTATCTCAGCACAGGAATAAGGTAGGGAAGAATTCTAAGGCTCATTTTGACTGCCTCCAGAAGTTAGATCAGATGGCAAATTGGATTTGGTGCTAGGTCTTTCCCTTTAGGTTTTACCCCAACAATGTTTTCATTAGTTTCGCTCACTCTCGAAATCAAGCATTTTACAGCAGGTTGGAGCAGCCTGTATCTCAGCACAGGAATAATGTAGGGAAGAATTCTAAGGATCATTTTGACTGCCTCCAGAAGTTAGATCAGATGGCAAATTGGATTTGGTGCTAGGTCTTTCCCTTTAGGTTTTACCCCAACAATGTTTTCATTAGTTTCGCTCACTCTCGAAATCAAGCATTTTACAGCAGGTTGGAGCAGCCTGTATCTCAGCACAGGAATAAGGTAGGGAAGAATTCTAAGGCTCATTTTGACTGCCTCCAGAAGTTAGATCAGATGGCAAATTGGATTTGGTGCTAGGTCTTTCCCTTTAGGTTTTACCCCAACAATGTTTTCATTAGTTTCGCTCACTCTCGAAATCAAGCATTTTACAGCAGGTTGGAGCAGCCTGTATCTCAGCACAGGAATAAGGTAGGGAAGAATTCTAAGGATCATTTTGACTGCCTCCAGAAGTTAGATCAGATGGCAAATTGGATTTGGTGCTAGGTCTTTCCCTTTAGGTTTTACCCCAACAATGTTTTCATTAGTTTCGCTCACTCTCGAAATCAAGCATTTTACAGCAGGTTGGAGCAGCCTGTATCTCAGCACAGGAATAAGGTAGGGAAGAATTCTAAGGATCATTTTGACTGCCTCCAGAAGTTAGAACAGATGGCAAATTGGATTTGGTGCTAGGTCTTTCCCTTTAGGTTTTACCCCAACAATGTTTTCATTAGTTTCGCTCACTCTCGAAATCAAGCATTTTACAGCAGGTTGGAGCAGCCTGTATCTCAGCACAGGAATAAGGTAGGGAAGAATTCTAAGGCTCATTTTGACTGCCTCCAGAAGTTAGATCAGATGGCAAATTGGATTTGGTGCTAGGTCTTTCCCTTTAGGTTTTACCCCAACAATGTTTTCATTAGTTTCGCTCACTCTCGAAATCAAGCATTTTACAGCAGGTTGGAGCAGCCTGTATCTCAGCACAGGAATAAGGTAGGGAAGAATTCAAATGCTCATTTTGACTGCCTCCAGAAGTTAGATCAGATGGCAAATTGGATTTGGTGCTAGGTCTTTCCTTT